>NW_027192909.1:0-262000 GCF_949987515.2 Delphinus delphis | reverse complement strand
GCCATCTGAAAAAAGTGTAAAATCCAGAAAGGCAGGACAGGCCATGGAGAACTGGGAGCCTTGTTATGCTGATGGACGGGATGTAAATTGCCAACAGACACTTGGGAGAAGTGTATGGTGTTTCCTGAAACATCTAAAAAACAAAGCAACAGAGCCTAGGGCACTTCCACTTATGGTCCTATAGCTTAGGGAAATTAAAATCAAAAAGACACAGCCACCCCAAAGTTTGGAACGGCTCTGTTTCCAAGAACCTCGTTTACAGTACAAGTTCAACATCGCAGAAAGTGAAAAATGGATAAAGAAGTTGTGGTATTTACTTACAAAACAATATCACTCAGCAATGAAATCTGTGTCACCAGGCCCTTAGCAGCACAATGAGTGGATTCAGGTACGATGATTCTAACTGAAATAAGTCACACAGAAAAAGAAACATCATAAGATATCACTAATACACGGAATGTAAACTTGGCTACACAGGAACTGAATTCCAAAACAGAACAGGGTCTCAAATTTAAAAACCAACTTATGCTTGCTTAAGGGTAAAGGTGAGTTGGGGTGCTGCATAAAACCAGATATTGAAATGAGCACAGATAAAGTTCCTTAAGCCAAATATGCAATAGACAAGAGCTACACCTTGCTCAGCGAAATGGACTCAACACCCCATATTAAACGCCTAAGAATGTACCTGACTAGTAAGTATCTTAAAACCTATGGATTGCTATGTCTCCAAAAGAGAATCAAGCGTGTGTACAGGGGCATAAACAGAGCAGTGATAGGATTGGAGAGGTTCAGTGAGCAAATGAAGACCCTTAGAAGTCATATTGCATGGTACCCATTCCACGGGTTTCAACTACCCAGGTTTAAGGTATTCTTCCTTCAGCTAAAACATGCATGTGGAACCCAGAGTATGATCAACCGTGTGAACGGGAGACGTGTTCAAATATGTCTCAGTTTTCCTCCCCTGGTACTCGGGTGCAACATTCCAGACGCTTTACTAACACCCTCCCCACTTGGAGAGTCAGCGCCTTCAACCTCCTGTTTGGCCCAGTTTGCAATTTCTGCAGAAGATGAACAGGAATAGCGAGAACCAATGAGAGGCTAGCTGGTGGTGTCTGGACGGGCAAATTTAACTCTCATTTCCCACCAGGAAGAGGAAATAACCAAAGGCTCAGCGTGCCGTACCAGAACCAGATTAGGGCCTGAAGCCATCCTGCGGTGTTGCGGCCAGCTCAAAAGAAAGCGAGTTGAAGAAAGGAGCTCAGGGGCACTGTAATTCACAAACCTGCAGAGTTATAAATGACAGCTATCATCCAAAAATAGACTGAAGTAAGGCTGCCAAGAGGACTTGAAAGCGGGGCAGAATTGCAGGAAACCGATTTCAGGAGGTAGACTGGAATTGCATTGAAAGCATAGGAAAAGAGGCAGAACGTCCGCAATGATGCACTTGGCCAAAAAGTGCGTATGCGTTTTTTCCTGAATATATTCAGGAAAAAACGCATACGCCCTTTTTGGCCAACCAAGGAAGCTTGCAAAGGAAATCTGCACTACAATGAAGTCTCACTTCCCCCCGGTCAAAAGGGCCATCTGAAAAAAGTGTAAAATCCAGAAAGGCAGGACAGGCCATGGAGAACTGGGAGCCTTGTTATGCTGATGGGCGTGATGTAAATTGCCAACAACCACTCGGGAGAAGTGTATGGTGTTTCCTGAAACATCTAAAAAACAATGCAACAGAGCCTAGGGCACTTCCACTTATGGTCCTATAGCTTAGGGAAATTAAAATCAAAAAGACACAGACACTCCAAAGTTTGGGACGCCTCTGTTTACAAGAACCTCGTTTACAGTACAAGTTCAACATCGTAGAAAGTGAAAAATGGATAAAGAAGTTGTGGTATTTACTTACAAAGCAATATCACTCAGCAATGAAATCTGTGTCATCAGGCCCTTAGCAGCACAATGAGTAGATTCAGGTATGATGATTCTAACTGAAATAAGTCACACAGAAAAAGAAACATCATAAGATATCAGTAATACACGGAATGTAAACTTGGCTACACAGGAACTGAATTACAGAACAGAACAGGGTCTCAAATTTAGAAAACCAACTTATGCTTGCTTAAGGGGAAAGGTGAGTTGGGGTGCTGCATAAAACCAGAGATTGAAATGAGCACAGATAAAGTTCCTTAAGCCAAATATGCAATAGACAAGAGCTACTCCTTGCTCAACGAAATGGACTCAACACCCCATATTAAACGCCTAAGAATGTACCTGACTAGTAAGTATCTTAAAACCTATGGATTGCTATGTCTCCGAAAGAGAATCAAGCATGTGTACAGGGTCATAAACGCAGCAGTGATAGGATTGGAGAGGTTCGGTGAGCAAATGAAGACCCTTTGAAGTCATATTGCATGGTACCCATACCTCGGGTTTCAACTACACAGGTTTAAGGTATTCTTCCTTCAGCTAAAACATGCATGTGGAACCTAGAGTATGATCAACCATGTGATCGGGAGACGTGTTCAAATATGTCTCAGTTTTCGTACCCTGGTACTCGGGTGCAACATTCCAGACGCTTTACTAACACTCTCCCGACTTGGAGAGTCAGTCCCTTTAACCTCCTGTTTGACCCAGTTTGCAATTTCTGTGGAAGATGAACAGGAATAGCGAGAACCAATGAGAGGCTAGCTGGAGGTGTCTGGATGGGCAAATTTAACTCTCATTTCCCACCAGGAAGAGGAATTAACCAAAGGCTCAGCGTGCCGTGCCGGAACCAGATTAGGGCCTGAAGCCATCCTGCGGTGTTGCGGCCAGCTCAAAAGAAAGCGAGTTGAAGAAAGGAGCTCAGGGGCACTGTAATTCACAAACCTGCAGAGTTATAAATGACAGCTATCGTCCAAAAATAGACTGAAGTAAGGCTGCCAAGAGGACTTGAAAGCGGGGCAGAATTGCAGGAAACCGATTTCAGGAGGTAGACTGGAATTGCATTGAAAGCATAGGAAAAGAGGCAGAACGTCCACAATGATGCACTTGGCCAAAAAGGGCGTATGCGTTTTTTCCTGAATATATTCAGGAAAAAACGCATACGCCCTTTTTGGCCAACCAAGCAAACTTGCAAAGGAAATCTGCACTACAATGAAGTCTCACTTCCCCCCGGTCAAAAGGGCCATCTGAAAAAAGTGTAAAATCCAGAAAGGCAGGACAGGCCATGGAGAACTGGGAGCCTTGTTATGCTGATGGTCGGGATGTAAATTGCCAACAACCACTCGGGAGAAGTGTATGGTGTTTCCTGAAACATCTAAAAAACAAAGCAACAGAACCTAGGGCACTTCCACTTATGGTCCTATAGCTTAGGGAAATTAAAATCAAAAAGACACAGCCACCCCAAAGTTTGGAACGGCTCTGTTTACAAGAACCTCGTTTACAGTACAAGTTCAACATCGCAGAAAGTGAAAAATGGATAAAGAAGTTGTGGTATTTACTTACAAAGCAATATCACTCAGCAATGAAATCTGTGTCATCAGGCCCTTAGCAGCACAATGAGTGGATTCAGGTATGATGACTCTAACTGAAATAAGTCACACAGAAAAAGAAACATCATAAGATATCAGTAATACACGGAATGTAAACTTGGCTACACAGGAACTGAATTACAGAACAGAACAGGGTCTCAAATTTAGAAAACCAACTTATGCTTGCTTAAGGGGAAAGGTGAGTTGGGGTGCTGTATAAAACCAGAGATTGAAATGAGCACAGATAAAGTTCCTTAAGCCAAAAATGGAATAGACAAGAGCTACTCCTTGCTCAACGAAATGGACTCAACACCGCATATTAAACGCCTAAGAATGTACCTGACTAGTAAGAATCTTAAAACCTATAGATTGCTATGTCTCCGAAAGAGAATCAAGCAAGTGTACAGGGGCATAAACGCAGCAGTGATAGGATTGGAGAGGTTCGGTGAGCAAATGAAGACCCTTTGAAGTCATATTGCATGGTACCCATTCCACAGGTTTCAATTACCCAGGTTTTAGGTATTCTTCCTTCACCTAAAACATGATGTGGAACCCAGAGTATGATCAACCATGTGATCGGGAGACGTGTTCAAATATGTCTCAGTTTTCGTACCCTGGTACTCGGGTGCAACATTCCAGATGCTTTACTAACACTCTCCCCACTTGGAGAGTCAGCGCCTTTAACTTCCTGTTTGGCACAGTTTGCAAATTCTGCGGAAGATGAACAGGAATAGCGAGAACCAATGAGAGGCTAGCTGGAGGTGTCTGGACGGGCAAATTTAACTCTCATTTCCCACCAGGAAGAGGAAATAACCAAAGGCTCAGCGTGCCGTACCGGAACCAGATTAGGGCCTGAAGCCATCCTGCGGTGTTGCGGCCAGCTCAAAAGAAAGCGAGTTGAAGAAAGGAGCTCAGGGGCACTGTAATTCACAGACTTGCAGAGTTATAAATGACAGCTATCGTCCAAAAATATACTGAAGTAAGGCTGCCAAGAGGACTTGAAAGCGGGGCAGAATTACAGGAAACCGATTTCAGGAGGTAGACTGGAATTGCATTGAAAGCATAGGAAAAGAGGCAGAACGTCCACAATGATGCACTTTGCCAAAAAGGGCGTATGCGTTTTTTCCTGAATATATTCAGGAAAAAACGCATACGCCCTTTTTGGCCAACCAAGCAAGCTTGCAAAGGAAATCTGCACTACAATGAAGTCTCACTTCCCCCCAGTCAAAAGGGCCATCTGAAAAAAGTGTAAAATCCAGAAAGGCAGGACAGGCCATGGAGAACTGGGAGCCTTGTTATGCTGATGGGCGGGATGTAAATTGCCAACAACCACTCAGGAGAAGTGTATGGTGTTTCCTGAAACATCTAAAAAACAAAGCAACAGAACCTAGGGCACTTCCACTTATGGTCCTATAGCTTAGGGAAATTAAAATCAAAAAGATACAGCCACCCCAAAGTTTGGAACGGCTCTGTTTCCAAGAACCTCGTTTACAGTACAAGTTCAACATCGCAGAAAGTGAAAAATGGATAAAGAAGTTGTGGTATTTACTTACAAAACAATATCACTCAGCAATGAAATCTGTGTCATCAGGCCCCTAGCAGCACAATGAGTGGATTCAGGTATGATGATTCTAACTGAAATAAGTCACACAGAAAAAGAAACATCATAAGATATCAGTAATACACGGAATGGAAACTTGGCTACACAGGAACTGAATTACAGAACAGAACAGGGTCTCAAATTTAGAAAACCAACTTATTCTTCCTTAAGGGGAAAGGTGAGTTGGGGTGCTGCATAAAACCAGAGATTGAAATGAGCACAGATAAAGTTCCTTAAGCCAAATATGGAATAGACAAGAGCTACTCCTTGCTCAACGAAATGGACTCAACACCGCATATTAAACGCCTAAGAATGTACCTGACTAGTAAGTATCGTAAAACCTATGGATTGCTATGTCTCCAAAAGAGATACAAGCATGTGTACAGGGGCATAAACGCAGCAGTGATAGGATTGGAGAGGTTCGGTGAGCAAATGAAGACCCTTTGAAGTCATGTTGCATGGTACCCATTACACGGGTCTCAACTCTCCAGGTTTAAGGTATTCTTCCTTCAGCTAAAACATGCATGTGGAACCCAAGTATGATCAACCATGTGAACGGGAGACGTGTTCAAATATGTCTCAGTTTTCCTCCCCTGGTACTCGGGTGCAACATTCCAGACGCTTTACTAACACTCTCCCCACTTGGAGAGTCAGCGCCTTTAACCTCCTGTTTGGCCCAGTTTGCAATTTCTGCAGAAGATGAACAGGAATAGCGAGAACCAATGAGAGGCTAGCTGGAGGTGTCTGGACGGGCAAATTTAACTCTCATTTCCCACCAGGAAGAGGAAATAACCAAAGACTCAGCGTGCCGTACCGGAACCAGATTAGGGCCTGAAGCCATCCTGCGGTGTTGCGGCCAGGTCACAAGAAAGCGAGTTGAAGAAAGGAGCTCAGGGGCACTGTAATTCACAAACCTGCAGAGTTATAAATGACAGCTATCGTCCAAAAATAGACTGAAGTAAGGCTTCCAAGAGGACTTGAAAGCGGGGCAGAATTGCAGGAAACCGATTTCAGGAGGTAGACTGGAATTGCATTGAAAGCATAGGAAAAGAGGCAGAACGTCCACAATGATGCACTTGGCCAAAAAGGGCGTATGCGTTTTTTCCTGAATATATTCAGGAAAAAACGCATACGCCCTTTTTGGCCAACCAAGCAAGCTTGCAAAGGAAATCTGCACTACAATGAAGTCTCAATTCCCCCCGGTCAAAAGGGCCATCTCAAAAGTGTAAAATCCAGAAAGGCAGGACAGGCCATGGAGAACTGGGAGCCTTGTTATGCTGATGGGCGGGATGTAAATTGCCAACAGACACTCGGGAGAAGTGTATGGTGTTTCCTGAAACATCTAAAAAACAAAGCAACAGAGCCTAGGGCACTTCCACTTATGGTCCTATAGCTTAGGGAAATTAAAATCAAAAAGACACAGCCACCACAAGTTTGGGACGCCTCTGTTTACATGAACCTCGTTTACTGTACAAGTTCAATATCACAGAAAGTGAAAAATGGATAAAGAACTTGTGGTACTTACGTACAATGCAGTATCACTCAGCAATGAAATCTATGTCATCAGGCCCGTAGCAGCATAATGAGTGGATTCAGGTATGATGATTCTAACTGAAATAAGTCACACAGAAAAAGAAACATCATAAGATATCACTAATACACGGAATGTAAACTTGGCTACACAGGAACTGAATTACAGAACAGAACAGGTTCTCAAATTTAGAAAACCAACTTATGCTTGCTAAAGGGGAAAGGTGAGTTGGGGTGCTGCATAAAACCAGAGATTGAAATGAGCACAGATAAAGTTCCTTAAGCCAAATATGGAACAGAGAAGAGCTACTCCTTGCTCAATGAAATGGACTCAACACCCCATATTAAACGCCTAAGAATGTACCTGACTAGTAAGTATCTTAAAACCTATGGACTGCTATGTCTCCAAAAGAGAATCAAGCGTGTGTACAGGGGCATAAACGCAGCAGTGATAGGATTGGAGAGGTTCGGTGAGCAAATGAAGACCCTCTGAAGTCATATTACATGGTACCCATTCCACGGGTCTCAACTACCCAGGTTTAAGGTATTCTTCCTTCAGCTAAAACATGCATGTGGAACCCAGAGTATGATCAACCGTGTGAACAGGAGACGTGTTCAAATAAGTCTCAGTTTTCCTCCCCTGGTACTCGGGTGCAATATTCCAGACGCTTTACTAACTCTCTCCACACTTGGAGAGTCAGCGCCTTTAAACTCCTGTTTGGCCCAGTTTGCAATTTCTGCGGAAGATGAACAGGAATAGCGAGAACCAATGAGAGACTAGCTGGAGGTGTCTGGACGGGCAAATTTAACTCTCATTTCCCACCAGGAAGAGGAATTAACCAAAGGCTCAGCGTGCCATGCCGGAAATAGATTAGGGCCTGAAGCCATCCTGCGGTGTTTCGGCCAGCTCACAAGAAAGCGAGTTGAAGAAAGGAGCTCAGGGGCACTGTAATTCACAAACCTGCAGAGTTATAAATGACAGCTATCGTCCAAAAATAGACTGAAGTAAGGCTGCCAAGAGGACTTGAAAGCGGGGCAGAATTGCAGGAAACCGATTTAAGGAGGTAGACTGGAATTGCATTGAAAGCATAGGAAAAGAGGCAGGACGTCCACAATGATGCACTTGGCCAAAAAGGGCGTATGCGTTTTTTCCTGAATATATTCAGGAAAAAACGCATACGCCCTTTTTGGCCAACCAAGCAAGCTTGCAAAGGAAATCTGCACTACAATGAAGTCTCACTTCCCCCCGGTCAAAAGGGCCATCTGAAAAAAGTGTAAAATCCAGAAAGGCAGGACAGGCCACGGAGAACTGGGAGCCTTGTTATGCTGATGGGCGGGATGTAAATTGCCAACAGACACTGGGGAGAAGTGTATGGTGTTTCCTGAAACATCAAAAAAACAAAGCAACAGAGCCTAGGGCACTTCCACTTATGGTCCTATAGCTTAGGGAAATTAAAATCAAAAAGACACAGCCACCCCAAAGTTTGGGACGCCTCCGTTTACAAGAACCTCGTTTACAGTACAAGTTCACCATCGCAGAAAGTGAAAAATGGATAAAGAACTTGTGGTATTTACTTACAAAGCAATATCACTCAGCAATGAAATCTATGTCATCAGGCCCTTAGCAGCACAATGAGTGGATTCAGGTATGATGATTCTAACTGAAATAAGTCACACAGAAAAAGAAACATCATAAGATATCAGTAATACACGGAATGTAAACTTGGCTACACAGGAACTGAATTACAGAACAGAACAGGGTCTCAAATTTAGAAAAGCAACTTATGCTTGCTTAAGTGGAAAGGTGAGTTGGGCTGCTGCATAAAACCAGAGATTGAAATGAGCACAGATAAAGTTCCTTAAGCCAAATATGGAATAGAGAAGAGCTACTCCTTGCTCAACGAAATGGACTCAACACCCCATATTAAACGCATAAGAATGTACCTGACTAGTAAGTATCTTAAAACCTATGGATTGCTATGTCTCCAAAAGAGAATCAAGCGTGTGTACAGGGGCATAAACGCAGCAGTGATAGGATTGGAGAGGTTCGGTGAGCAAATGAAGACCCTTTGAAGTCATATTGCATGGTACCCATTCCACGGGTCTCAACTCTCCAGGTTTAAGGTATTCTTTCTTCAGCTAAAACATGCATGTGGAACCCAGAGTATGATCAACCGTGTGAACGGGAGACGTGTTCAAATATGTCTCAGTTTTCCTCCCCTGGTACTCGGGTGCAACATTCCAGACGCTTTACTAACACTCTCCCGACTTGCAGAGTCAGCGCCTTTAATCTCCTGTTTGGCCCAGTTTGCAATTTCTGCGCAAGATGAACAGGAATAGGGAGAACCAATGAGAGACTAGCTGGAGGTGTCTGGACGGGCAAATTTAACTCTCATTTCCCACCAGGAAGCGGAAATAACCAAAGGCTCAGCGTGCCGTACCGGAACCAGATTAGGACCTGAAGCCATCCTGCGGTGTTGCGGCCAGCTCAAAAAAAGCGAGTTGAAGAAAGGAGCTCAGGGGCACTGTAATTCACAAACCTGCAGAGTTATAAACGACAGCTATCGTCCAAAAATATACTGAAGTAAGGCTGCCAAGAGGACTTGAAAGGGGGGCAGAATTGCAGGAAACCGATTTCAGGAGGTAGACTGGAATTGCATTGAAAGCATAGGAAAAGAGGCAGAACGTCCACAATGATGCACTTGGCCAAAAAGGGCGTATGCGTTTTTTCCTGAATATATTCAGGAAATACGAATACGCCATTTTTGGCCAACCAAGCAAGCTTGCAAAGGAAATCTGCACTACAATGAAGTCTCACTTCCCCCCGGTCAAAAGGGCCATCTGAAAAAAGTGTAAAATCCAGAAAGGCAGGACAGGCCATGGAGAACTGGGAGCCTTGTTATGCTGAAGGGCGGGATGTAAATTGCCAACAGACACTCGGGAGAAGTGTATGGTGTTTCCTGAAACATCTAAAAAACAAAGCAACAGAGCCTAGGGCACTTCCACTTATGGTCCTATAGCTTAGGGAAATTAAAATCAAAAAGACACAGCCACCCCAAAGTTTGGGACGCCTCTGTTTACAAGAACCTCGTTTAGCATACAAGTTCAATATCACAGAAAGTGAAAAATGGATAAAGAACTTGGTACTTACGTACAATGCAGTATCACTCAGCAATGAAATCTATGTCATCAGGCCCGTAGCAGCATAATGAGTGGATTCAGGTACGATGATTCTAACTGAAATAAGTCACACAGAAAAAGAAACATCATAAGATATCACTAATACACGGAATGTAAACTTGGCTACACAGGAACTGAATTCCAAAACAGAACAGGGTCTCAAATTTAGAAAACCAACTTATGCTTGCTTATGGGGAAAGGTGAGTTGGGGTGCTGCATAAAACCAGAGATTGAAATGAGCACAGATAAAGTTCCTTAAGCCAAATATGGAATAGACAAGAGCTACTCCTTGCTCAACGAAATGGACTCAACACCCCATATTAAACACCTAAGAATGTACCTGACTAGTAAGTATCTTAAAACCTATGGATTGCTATGTCTCCGAAAGAGAATCAAGCGTGTGTTCAGGGGCATAAACGCAGCAGTGATAGGATTGGAGAGGTTCGGTGAGCAAATGAAGACCCTTTGAAGTCATATTGCATGGTATCCATTCCACGGGTCTCAACTCTCCAGGTTTAAGGTATTCTTTCTTCAGCTAAAACATGCATGTGGAACCCAGAGTATGATCAACTGTGTGAATGGGAGACGTGTTGAAATATGTCTCAGTTTTCGTACCCTGGTACTCGGGTGCAACATTCCAGACACTTTACTAACACTCTCCCGACTTGCAGAGTCAGCGCCTTTAAAATCCTGTTTGGCCCAGTTTGCAATTTCTGCGGAAGATGAACAGGAATAGGGAGAACCAACGAGAGACTAGCTGGAGGTGTATGGACGGGCAAATTTAACTCTCATTTCCCACCAGGAAGAGGAATTAACCAAAGGCTCAGCATGCCGTGCCGGAACCAGATTAGGGCCTGAAGCCATCCTGCGGTGTTGAGGCCAGGTCACAAGAAAGCGAATTGAAGAAAGGAGCTCAGGGGCACTGTAATTCACAAACCTGCAGAGTTATAAATGACAGCTATCGTCCAAAAATAGACTGAAGTAAGGCTGCCAAGAGGACTTGAAAGCGGGGCAGAATTGCAGGAAACCGATTTCAGGAGGTAGACTGGAATTGCATTGAAAGCATAGGAAAAGAGGCAGAACGTCCACAATGATGCACTTGGCCAAAAAGGGCGTATGCGTTTTTTCCTGAGTATATTGAGGAAAAAACGCATACGCCCTTTTTGGCCAACCAAGCAAGCTTGCAAAGGAAATCTGCACTACAATGAAGTTTCACTTCCCCCCGGTCAAAAGGACCATCTGAAAAAAGTGTAAAATCCAGAAAGGCAGGACAGGCCATGGAGAACTGGGAGCCTTGTTATGCTGATGGGCGGGATGTAAATTGCCAACAACCAATCGGGAGAAGTGTATGGTGTTTCCAGAAACATCTAAAAAACAAAGCAACAGAGCCTAGGGCACTTCCACTTATGGTCCTATAGCTTCGGGAAATTAAAATCAAAAAGACACAGCCACCCCAAAGTTTGGAACGGCTCTGTTTACAAGAACCTCGTTTACAGTACAAGTTCAACATCGCAGATAGTGAAAAATGGATAAAGAAGTTGTGGTATTCACTTACAAAGCAATATCACTCAGCAATGAAATCTATGTCATCAGACCCTTAGCAGCACAATGAGTGGATTCAGGTATCATGATTCTAACTGAAATAAGTCACACAGAAATAGAAACATCATAAGATAGCAGTAATACACGGAATGGAAACTTGGCTACACAGGAACTGAATTACAGAACAGAACAGGGTCTCAAATTTAGAAAACCAACTTATGCTTGCTTAAGGGGAAAGGTGAGTTGGGGTGCTGCATAAAACCAGAGATTGAAATGAGCACAGATAAAGTTCCTTAAGCCAAATATGGAATAGACAAGAGCTACTCCTTGCTCAACAAAATGGACTCAACACCGCATATTAAACGCCTAAGAATGTACCTGACTAGTAAGTATCTTAAAACCTATGGATTGCTATGTCTCCGAAAGAGAATCAAGCATGTGTACAGGGGCATAAACGCAGCAGTGATAGGATTGGAGAGGTTCAGTGAGCAAATGAAGACCCTTTGAAGTCATATTGCATGGTACCCATTCCACGGGTTTCAACTACCCAGGTTTAAGGTATTCTTCCTTCAGCTAAAACATGCATGTGGAACCTAGAGTATGATCAACCATGTGATCGGGAGACGTGTTCAAATATGTCTCAGTTTTCGTACCCTGGTACTCGGGTGCAACATTCCAGACGCTTTACTAACACTCTCCCGACTTGCAGAGTCAGTCCCTTTAACCTCCTATTTGGCCCAGTTTGCAATTTCTGCGGAAGATCAACAGGAATAGGGAGAACCAATGAGAGACTAGCTGGAGGTGTCTGGACGGGCAAATTTAACTCTCATTTCCCACCAGGAAGAGGAATTAGCCAAAGGCTCAGCGTGCCGTGCAGGAATCAGATTAGGGCCTGAAGCCATCCTGCGGTGTTGCGGCCAGCTCACAAGAAAGCGAGTTGAAGAAAGGAGCTCAGGGGCACTGTAATTCACAAACCTGCAGAGTTATAAATGACAGCTATCGTCCAAAAATATACTGAAGTAAGGCTGCCAAGAGGACTTGAAAGCGGGGCAGAATTGCAGGAAACCGATTTCAGGAGGTAGACTGGAATTGCATTGAAAGCATAGGAAAAGAGGCAGAACGTCCACAATGATGCACTTGGCCAAAAAGGGCGTATGCGTTTTTTCCTGAATATATTCAGGAAAAAACGCATACGCCCTTTTTGGCCAACCAAGCAAGCTTGCAAAGGAAATCTGCACTACAATGAAGTCTCACTTCCCCCCGGTCAAAAGGGCCATCTGAAAAAAGTGTAAACTCCAGAAAGGCAGGACAGGCCATGGAGAACTGGGAGCCTTCTTATGCTGATGGGCGGGATGTAAATTGCCAACAACCACTCGGGAGAAGTGTATGGTGTTTCCTGAAACATCTAAAAAACAAAGCAACAGAACCTAGGGCACTTCCACTTATGGTCCTATAGCTTAGGGAAATTAAAATCAAAAAGACACAGCCACCCCAAAGTTTGGAACGGCTCTGTTTACAAGAACCTCGTTTACAGTACAAGTTCAACATCACAGAAAGTGAAAAATGGATAAAGAAGTTGTGGTATTTACTTACAAAGCAATATCACTCAGCAATGAAATCTGTGTCACCAGGCCCTTAGCAGCACAATGAGTGGATTCAGGTATGATGATTCTAACTGAAATAAGTCACACAGAAAAAGAAACATCATAAGATATCAGTAATACACGGAATGTAAACTTGGCTACACAGGAACTGAATTACAGAACAGAACAGGGTCTCAAATTTAGAAAACCAACTTATGCTTGCTTAAGGGGAAAGGTGAGTTGGGGTGCTGCATAAAACCAGAGATTGAAATGAGCACAGATAAAGTTCCTTAAGCCAAATATGGAATAGACAAGAGCTACTCCTTGCTCAACGAAATGGACTCAACACCGCATATTAAACGCCTAAGAATGTACCTGACTAGTAAGTATCTTAAAACCTATGGATTGCTATGTCTCCGAAAGAGAATCAAGCATGTGTACAGGGGCATAAACGCTGCAGTGATAGGATTGGAGAGGTTCGGTGAGCAAATGAAGACCCTTTGAAGTCATATTGCATGGTACCCATTCCACGGGTTACAACTACCCAGGTTTAAGGTATTCTTCCTTCAGCTAAAACATGCATGTGGAACCTAGAGTATGATCAACCATGTGATCAGGAGGCGTGTTCAAATATGTCTCAGTTTTCGTACCCTGGTACTCGGGTGCAACATTCCAGACGCTTTACTAACACTCTCCCGACATGGAGAGTCAGTCCCTTTAACCTCCTGTTTGGCCCAGTTTGCAATTTCTGTGGAAGATGAACAGGAATAGCGAGAACCAATGAGAGACTAGCTGGAGGTGTCTGAACGGGCAAATTTAACTCTCATTTCCCACCAGGAAGAGGAATTAACCAAAGGCTCAGCGTGCCGTGCCAGAACCAGATTAGGGCCTGAAGCCATCCTGCGGTGTTGCGGCCAGGTCACAAGAAAGCGAGTTGAAGAAAGGAGCTCAGGGGCACTGTAATTCACAAACCTGCAGAGTTATAAATGACAGCTATCGTCCAAAAATAGACTGAAGTAAGGCTGCCAAGAGGACTTGAAAGCGGGGCAGAATTGCAGGAAACCGATTTCAGGAGGTAGACTGGAATTGCATTGAAAGCATAGGAAAAGAGGCAGAACGTCCACAATGATGCACTTGGCCAAAAAGGGCGTATGCGTTTTTTCCTGAATATATTCAGGAAAAAACGCATACGCCCTTTTTGGCCAACCAAGCAAGCTTGCAAAGGAAATCTGCACTACAATGAAGTCTCACTTCCCCCCGGTCAAAAGGGCCATCTGAAAAAAGTGTAAAATCCAGAAAGGCAGGACAGGCCATGGAGAACTGGGAGCCTTCTTATGCTGATGGGCGGGATGTAAATTGCCAACAACCACTCGGGAGAAGTGTATGGTGTTTCCTGAAACATCTAAAAAACAAAGCAACAGAACCTAGGGCACTTCCACTTATGGTCCTATAGCTTAGGGAAATTAAAATCAAATAGACACAGCCACCCCAAAGTTTGGGACGCCTCTGTTTACAAGAACCTCGTTTACAGTACAAGTTCAACATCGCAGAAAGTGAAAAATGGATAAAGAAGTTGTGGTATTTACTTACAAAGCAATATCACTCAGCAATGAAATCTGTGTCATCAGGCCCTTAGCAGCACAATGAGTGGATTCAGGTATGATGATTCTAACTGAAATAAGTCACACAGAAAAAGAAACATCATAAGATATCACTAATACACGGAATGTAAACTTGGCTACACAGGAACTGAATTACAGAACAGAACAGGTTCTCAAATTTAGAAAACCAACTTATGCTTCCTAAAGGGGAAAGGTGAGTTGGGGTGCTGCATAAAACCAGAGATTGAAATGAGCACAGATAAAGTTCCTTAAGCCAAATATGGAATAGAGAAGAGCTACTCCTTGCTCAATGAAATGGACTCAACACCCCATATTAAACACCTCAGAATGTACCTGACTAGTAAGTATCTTAAAACCTATGGATTGCTATGACTCCAAAAGAGAATCAAGTGTGTGTACAGGGGCATAAACGCAGCAGTGATAGGATTGGAGAGGTTCGGTGAGCAAATGAAAACCCTCTGAAGTCATATTACATGGTACCCATTCCACGGGTCTCAAGTACCCAGGTTTAAGGTATTCTTCCTTCAGCTAAAACATGCATGTGGAACCCAGAGTATGATCAACCGTGTGAACAGGAGACGTGTTCAAATATTTCTCAGTTTTCCTCCCCTGGTACTCGGGTGCAATATTCCAGACGCTTTACTAACACTCTCCCGACTTGGAGAGTCAGCGCCTTTAAACTCCTGTTTGGCCCAGTTTGCAATTTCTGCGGAAGATGAACAGGAATAGCCAGAACCAATGAGAGACTAGCTGGAGGTGTCTGGACGGGCAAATTTAACTCTCATTTCCCACCAGGAAGAGGAATTAACCAAAGGCTCAGCGTGCCGTGCCGGAACCAGATTAGGGCCTGAAGCCATACTGCGGTTTTGCGGCCAGGTCACAAGAAAGCGAATTGAAGAAAGGAGCTCAGGGGCACTGTAATTCACAAACCTGCAGAGTTATAAATGACAGCTATCGTCCAAAAATAGACTGAAGTAAGGCTGCCAAGAGGACTTGAAAGCGGGGCAGAATTGCAGGAAACCGATTTCAGGAGGTAGACTGGAATTGCATTGAAAACATAGGAAAAGAGGCAGAACGTCCACAATGATGCACTTGGCCAAAAAGGGCGTATGCGTTTTTTCCTGAATATATTCAGGAAAAAACGCATACGCCCTTTTTGGCCAACCAAGCAAGCTTGCAAAGGAAATGAAGTCTCACATCCCACCGGTCAAAAGGGCCATCTGAAAAAAGGGTAAAATCCAGAAAGGCAGGACAGGCCATGGAGAACTGGGAGCCTTGTTATGCTGAAGGGCGGGATGTAAATTGCCAACAGACACTCGGGAGAAGTGTATGGTGTTTCCTGAAACATCTAAAAAACAAAGCAACAGAGCCTAGGGCACTTCCACTTATGGTCCTATAGCTTAGGGAAATTAAAATCAAAAAGACACAGCCACCCCAAAGTTTGGGACGCCTCTGTTTACAAGAACCTCGTTTACCGTACAAGTTCAATATCACAGAAAGTGAAAAATGGATAAAGAACTTGGTACTTACGTACAATGCAGTATCACTCAGCAATGAAATCTATGTCATCAGGCCCGTAGCAGCATAATGAGTGGATTCAGGTACGATGATTCTAACTGAAATAAGTCACACAGAAAAAGAAACATCATAAGATATCAGTAATACACGGAATAGAAACTTGGCTACACAGGAACTGAATTACAGAACAGAACAGGGTCTCAAATTTAGAAAACCAACTTATGCTTGCTTAAGGGGAAAGGTGAGTTGGGGTGCTGCATAAAACCAGAGATTGAAATGAGCACAGATAAAGTTCCTTAAGCCAAATATGGAATAGACAAGAGCTACTCCTTGCTCAACGAAATGGACTCAACACCGCATATTAAACGCCTAAGAATGTACCTGACTAGTAAGTATCTTAAAACCTATGGATTGCTATGTCTCCAAAAGAGAATCAAGCATGTGTACAGGGGCATAAATGCAGCAGTGATAGGATTGGAGAGGTTCGGTGAGCAAATGAAGACCCTTTGAAGTAATATTGCATGGTACCCATTCCACGGGTTTCAACTACCCAGGTTTAAGGTATTCTTCCTTCAGCTAAAACATGCATGTGGAACCTAGAGTATGATCAACCATGTGATCGGGAGACGTGTTCAAATATGTCTCAGTTTTCGTACCCTGGTACTCGGGTGCAACATTCCAGACGCTTTACTAACACTCTCCCGACTTGGAGAGTCAGTCCCTTTAACCTCCTGTTTGGCCCAGTTTGCAATTTCTGCGGAAGATGAACAGGAATAGCGAGAACCAATGAGAGACTAGCTGGAGGTGTCTGGACGGGCAAATTTAACTCTCATTTCCCACCAGGAAGAGGAATTAACCAAAGGCTCAGCGTGCCGTGCCAGAACCAGATTAGGGCCTGAAGACATCCTGCGGTGTTGCGGCCAGGTCACAAGAAAGCGAGTTGAAGAAAGGAGCTCAGGGGCACTGTAATTCACAAACCTGCAGAGTTATAAATGACAGCTATTGTCCAAAAATATACTGAAGTAAGGCTGCCAAGAGGACTTGAAAGCGGGGCAGAATTGCAGGAAACCGATTTCAGGAGGTAGACTGGAATTGCATTGAAAGCATAGGAAAAGAGGCAGAACGTCCACAATGATGCACTTGGCCAAAAAGGGCGTATGCGTTTTTTCCTGAATATATTCAGGAAAAAACGCATACGCACTTTTTGGCCAACCAAGCAAGCTTGCAAAGGAAATCTGCACTACAATGAACTCTCACTTCCCCCCGGTCAAAAGGGCCATCTGAAAAAAGTGTAAAATCCAGAAAGGCAGGACAGGCCATGGAGAACTGGGAGCCTTGTTATGCTGATGGGCGGGATGTAAATTGCCAACAGACACTCGGGAGAAGTGTATGGTGTTTCCTGAAACATCTAAAAAACAAAGCAACAGAGCCTAGGGCACTTCCACTTATGGTCCTATAGCTTAGGGAAATTAAAATCAAAAAGACACAGCCACCCCAAAGTATGGGACGCCTCTGTTTACAAGAACCTCGTTTACCGTACAAGTTCAATATCACAGAAAGTGAAAAATGGATAAAGAACTTGTGGTACTTACGTACAATGCAGTATCACTCAGCAATGAAATCTATGTCATCAGGCCCGTAGCAGCATAATGAGTAGATTCAGGTACGATGATTCTAACTGAAATAAGTCACACAGAAAAAGAAACATCATAAGATATCACTAATACACGGAATGTAAACTTGGCTACACAGGAACTGAATTCCAAAACAGAACAGGGTCTCAAATTTAGAAAACCAACTTATGCTTGCTAAAGGGGAAAGGTGAGTTGGGGTGCTGCATAAAACCAGAGATTGAAATGAGCACAGATAAAGTTCCTTAAGCCAAATATGGAATAGACAAGAGCTACTGCTTGCTCAACGAAATGGACTCAACACCGCATATTAAACGCCTAAGAATGTACCTGACTAGTAAGTATCTTAAAACCTAGGGATTGCTATGTCTCCGAAAGAGAATCAAGCATCTGTACAGGGGCATAAACGCAGCAGTGATAGGATTGGAGAGGTTTGGTGAGCAAGTGAAGACCCTTTGAAATCATATTGCATGGTACCCATTCCACGGGTTTCAACTACCCAGGTTTTAGGTATTCTTCCTTCAGCTAAAACATGCATGTGGAACCCAGAGTATGATCAACCATGTGATCGGGAGATGTGTTCAAATATGTATCAGTTTTCGTACCCTGGTACTCGGGTGCAACATTCCAGACGCTTTACTAACACTCTCCCGACTTGGAGAGTCAGCACCTTTAACCTCCTGTTTGGCCCAGTTTGCAATTTCTGCGGAAGATGAACAGGAATAGCGAGAACCAATGAGAGACTAGCTGGAGGTGTCTGGATGGGCAAATTTAACTCTCATTTCCCACCAGGAAGAGGAATTAACCAAAGGCTCAGCGTGCCATGCCGGAACCAGATTAGGGCCTGAAGACATCCTGCGGTGTTGCGGCCTGCTCAAAAGAAAGCGAGTTGAAGAAAGGAGCTCAGGGACACTGTAATTCACAAACCTGCAGAGTTACAAATGACAGCTATTGTCCAAAAATAGACTGAAGTAAGGCTGCCAAGAGGACTTGAAAGCGGGGCAGAATTGCAAGAAACCGATTTCAGGAGGTAGACTGAAATTGCATTGAAAGCATAGGAAAAGAGGCAGAACGTCCACAATGATGCACTTGGCCAAAAAGGGCGTATGCGTTTTTTCCTGAATATATTCAGGAAAAAACGCATACGCCCTTTTTGGCCAACCAAGCAAGCTTGCAAAGGAAATCTGCACTACAATGAAGTCTCACTTCCCCCTGGTCAAAAGGGCCATCTGAAAAAAGTGTAAAATCCAGAAAGGCAGGACAGGCCATGGAGAACTGGGAGCCTTGTTATGCTTATGGGCGGGATGTAAATTGCCAACAGACACTCGGGAGAAGTGTATGGTGTTTCCTGAAACATCTAAAAAACAAAGCAACAGAGCCTAGGGCACTTCCACTTATGGTCCTATAGCTTAGGGAAATTAAAATCAAAAAGACACAGCCACCCCAAAGTTTGGGACGCCTCTGTTTACAAGAACCTCGTTTACCGTACAAGTTCAATATCACAGAAAGTGAAACATGGATAAAGAACTTGTGGTACTTACGTACAATGCAGTATCACTCAGCAATGAAATCTGTGTCATCAGGCCCTTAGCAGCACAATGAGTGGATTCAGGTATGATGATTCTAACTGAAATAAGTCACACAGAAAAAGAAACATCATAAGATATCAGTAATACACGGAATGTAAACTTGGCTACACAGGAACTGAATTACAGAACAGAACAGGGTCTCAAATTTCGAAAACCAACTTATGCTTGCTTAAGGGGAAAGGTGAGTTGGGGTGCTGCATAAAACCAGAGATTGAAATGAGCACAGATAAAGTTCCTTAAGCCAAATATGGAATAGACAAGAGCTACTCCTTGCTCAACGAAATGGACTCAACACCGCATATTAAACGCCTAAGAATGTACCTGACTAGTAAGTATCTTAAAACCTATGGATTGCTATGTCTCCGAAAGAGAATCAAGCATGTGTACAGGGGCATAAACGCAGCAGTGATAGGATTGGAGAGGTTCGGTGAGCAAATGAAGACCCTTTGAAGTCATATTGCATGGTACCCATTCCACGGGTTTCAACTACCCAGGTTTTAGGTATTCTTCCTACAGCTAAAACATGCATGTGGAACCCAGAGTATGATCAACCATGTGAACGGGAGACGTGTTCAAATATGTCTCAGTTTTCCTCCCCTGGTACTCGGGTGCAACATTCCAGACGCTTTACTAACACTCTCCAGATTGGAGAGTCAGTCCCTTTAACCTCCTGTTTGGCCCAGTTTGCAATTTCTGCGGAAGATGAACAGGAATAGCGAGAACCAATGAGGCACTAGCTGGAGGTGTCTGGACGGGCAAATTTAACTCTCATTTCCCACCAGGAAGAGGAATTAAACAAAGGCTCAGCGTGCCGTGCCAGAACCAGATTAGGGCCTGAAGCCATCCTGCGGTGTTGCGGCCAGGTCACAAGAAAGCGAGTTGAAGAAAGGAGCTCAGGGGCACTGTAATTCACAAACCTGCAGAGTTATAAATGACAGCTATCGTCCAAAAATAGACTGAAGTAAGGCTGCCAAGAGGACTTGAAAGCGGGGCAGAATTGCAGGAAACCGATTTCAGGAGGTAGAGTGGAATTGCATTGAAAGCATAGGAAAAGAGGCCGAACGTCCACAATGATGCACTTGGCCAAAAAGGGCGTATGCGTTTTTTCCTGAATATATTCAGGAAAAAACGCATACGCCCTTTTTGGCCAACCAAGCAAGCTTGCAAAGGAAATCTGCACTACAATGAAGTCTCACTTCTCCCCGGTCAAAAGGGCCATCTGAGAAAAGTGTAAAATCCAGAAAGGCAGGACAGGCCATGGAGAACTGGGAGCCTTGTTATGCTGAAGGGCGGGATGTAAATTGCCAACATACACTAGGGAGAAGTGTATGGTGTTTCCTAAAACATCTAAAAAACAAAGCAACAGAGCCTAGGGCACTTCCACTTATGGTCCTATAGCTTAGCGAATTTAAAATCAAAAAGACACAGCCACCCCAAAATTTGGAACGGCTCTGTTTACAAGAACCTCGTTTACAGTACAAGTTCAACATCGCAGAAAGTGAAAAATGGATAAAGAAGTTCTGGTATTTACTTACAAAGCAATATCACTCAGCAATGAAATCTGTGTCATCAGGCCCTTAGCAGCACAATGAGTGGATTCAGGTATGATGATTCTAACTGAAATAAGTCACACAGAAAAAGAAACATCATAAGATATCAGTAATACACGGAATGTAAACTTGGCTACACAGGAACTGAATTACAGAACAGAACAGGGTCTCAAATTTAGAAAACCAACTTATGCTTGCTTAAGGGGAAAGGTGAGTTGGGGTGCTGCATAAAACCAGAGATTGAAATGAGCACAGATAAAGTTCCTTAAGCCAAATATGGAATAGACAAGAGCTACTCCTTGCTCAACGAAATGGACTCAACACCGCATATTAAACGCCTAAGAACGTACCTGACTAGTAAGTATCTTAAAACCTATGGATTGCTATGTCTCCGAAAGAGAATCAAGCATGTGTACAGGGGCATAAACACAGCAGTGATAGGATTGCAGAGGTTCGGTGAGCAAATGAAGACCCTTTGAAGTCATATTGCATGGTACCCATTCCACGGGTTTCAAATACCCAGGTTTAAGGTATTCTTCCTTCAGCTAAAACATGCATGTGGAACCCAAGTATGATCAACCATGTGAACGGGAGACGTGTTCAAATATGTCTCAGTTTTCCTCCCCTGGTACTCGGGTGCAATATTCCAGACGCTTTACTAACTCTCTCCACACTTGGAGAGTCAGCGCCTTTAAACTCCTGTTTGGCCCAGTTTGCAATTTCTGCGGAAGATGAACAGGAATAGCGAGAACCAATGAGAGACTAGCTGGAGGTGTCTGGACGGGCAAATTTAACTCTCATTTCCCACCAGGAAGAGGAATTAACCAAAGGCTCAGCGTGCCATGCCGGAAATAGATTAGGGCCTGAAGCCATCCTGCGGTGTTTCGGCCAGCTCACAAGAAAGCGAGTTGAAGAAAGGAGCTCAGGGGCACTGTAATTCACAAACCTGCAGAGTTATAAATGACAGCTATCGTCCAAAAATAGACTGAAGTAAGGCTGCCAAGAGGACTTGAAAGCGGGGCAGAATTGCAGGAAACCGATTTAAGGAGGTAGACTGGAATTGCATTGAAAGCATAGGAAAAGAGGCAGGACGTCCACAATGATGCACTTGGCCAAAAAGGGCGTATGCGTTTTTTCCTGAATATATTCAGGAAAAAACGCATACGCCCTTTTTGGCCAACCAAGCAAGCTTGCAAAGGAAATCTGCACTACAATGAAGTCTCACTTCCCCCCGGTCAAAAGGGCCATCTGAAAAAAGTGTAAAATCCAGAAAGGCAGGACAGGCCATGGAGAACTGGGAGCCTTGTTATGCTGATGGGCGGGATGTAAATTGCCAACAGACACTGGGGAGAAGTGTATGGTGTTTCCTGAAACATCAAAAAAACAAAGCAACAGAGCCTAGGGCACTTCCACTTATGGTCCTATAGCTTAGGGAAATTAAAATCAAAAAGACACAGCCACCCCAAAGTTTGGGACGCCTCCGTTTACAAGAACCTCGTTTACAGTACAAGTTCACCATCGCAGAAAGTGAAAAATGGATAAAGAACTTGTGGTATTTACTTACAAAGCAATATCACTCAGCAATGAAATCTATGTCATCAGGCCCTTAGCAGCACAATGAGTGGATTCAGGTATGATGATTCTAACTGAAATAAGTCACACAGAAAAAGAAACATCATAAGATATCAGTAATACACGGAATGTAAACTTGGCTACACAGGAACTGAATTACAGAACAGAACAGGGTCTCAAATTTAGAAAAGCAACTTATGCTTGCTTAAGTGGAAAGGTGAGTTGGGCTGCTGCATAAAACCAGAGATTGAAATGAGCACAGATAAAGTTCCTTAAGCCAAATATGGAATAGAGAAGAGCTACTCCTTGCTCAACGAAATGGACTCAACACCCCATATTAAACGCATAAGAATGTACCTGACTAGTAAGTATCTTAAAACCTATGGATTGCTATGTCTCCAAAAGAGAATCAAGCGTGTGTACAGGGGCATAAACGCAGCAGTGATAGGATTGGAGAGGTTCGGTGAGCAAATGAAGACCCTTTGAAGTCATATTGCATGGTACCCATTCCACGGGTCTCAACTCTCCAGGTTTAAGGTATTCTTTCTTCAGCTAAAACATGCATGTGGAACCCAGAGTATGATCAACCGTGTGAACGGGAGACGTGTTCAAATATGTCTCAGTTTTCCTCCCCTGGTACTCGGGTGCAACATTCCAGACGCTTTACTAACACTCTCCCGACTTGCAGAGTCAGCGCCTTTAATCTCCTGTTTGGCCCAGTTTGCAATTTCTGCGCAAGATGAACAGGAATAGGGAGAACCAATGAGAGACTAGCTGGAGGTGTCTGGACGGGCAAATTTAACTCTCATTTCCCACCAGGAAGCGGAAATAACCAAAGGCTCAGCGTGCCGTACCGGAACCAGATTAGGACCTGAAGCCATCCTGCGGTGTTGCGGCCAGCTCAAAAAAAGCGAGTTGAAGAAAGGAGCTCAGGGGCACTGTAATTCACAAACCTGCAGAGTTATAAACGACAGCTATCGTCCAAAAATATACTGAAGTAAGGCTGCCAAGAGGACTTGAAAGGGGGGCAGAATTGCAGGAAACCGATTTCAGGAGGTAGACTGGAATTGCATTGAAAGCATAGGAAAAGAGGCAGAACGTCCACAATGATGCACTTGGCCAAAAAGGGCGTATGCGTTTTTTCCTGAATATATTCAGGAAATACGAATACGCCATTTTTGGCCAACCAAGCAAGCTTGCAAAGGAAATCTGCACTACAATGAAGTCTCACTTCCCCCCGGTCAAAAGGGCCATCTGAAAAAAGTGTAAAATCCAGAAAGGCAGGACAGGCCATGGAGAACTGGGAGCCTTGTTATGCTGAAGGGCGGGATGTAAATTGCCAACAGACACTCGGGAGAAGTGTATGGTGTTTCCTGAAACATCTAAAAAACAAAGCAACAGAGCCTAGGGCACTTCCACTTATGGTCCTATAGCTTAGGGAAATTAAAATCAAAAAGACACAGCCACCCCAAAGTTTGGGACGCCTCTGTTTACAAGAACCTCGTTTAGCATACAAGTTCAATATCACAGAAAGTGAAAAATGGATAAAGAACTTGGTACTTACGTACAATGCAGTATCACTCAGCAATGAAATCTATGTCATCAGGCCCGTAGCAGCATAATGAGTGGATTCAGGTACGATGATTCTAACTGAAATAAGTCACACAGAAAAAGAAACATCATAAGATATCACTAATACACGGAATGTAAACTTGGCTACACAGGAACTGAATTCCAAAACAGAACAGGGTCTCAAATTTAGAAAACCAACTTATGCTTGCTTATGGGGAAAGGTGAGTTGGGGTGCTGCATAAAACCAGAGATTGAAATGAGCACAGATAAAGTTCCTTAAGCCAAATATGGAATAGACAAGAGCTACTGCTTGCTCAACGAAATGGACTCAACACCCCATATTAAACACCTAAGAATGTACCTGACTAGTAAGTATCTTAAAACCTATGGATTGCTATGTCTCCGAAAGAGAATCAAGCGTGTGTTCAGGGGCATAAACGCAGCAGTGATAGGATTGGAGAGGTTCGGTGAGCAAATGAAGACCCTTTGAAGTCATATTGCATGGTATCCATTCCACGGGTCTCAACTCTCCAGGTTTAAGGTATTCTTTCTTCAGCTAAAACATGCATGTGGAACCCAGAGTATGATCAACTGTGTGAATGGGAGACGTGTTGAAATATGTCTCAGTTTTCGTACCCTGGTACTCGGGTGCAACATTCCAGACACTTTACTAACACTCTCCCGACTTGCAGAGTCAGCGCCTTTAAAATCCTGTTTGGCCCAGTTTGCAATTTCTGCGGAAGATGAACAGGAATAGGGAGAACCAACGAGAGACTAGCTGGAGGTGTATGGACGGGCAAATTTAACTCTCATTTCCCACCAGGAAGAGGAATTAACCAAAGGCTCAGCATGCCGTGCCGGAACCAGATTAGGGCCTGAAGCCATCCTGCGGTGTTGAGGCCAGGTCACAAGAAAGCGAATTGAAGAAAGGAGCTCAGGGGCACTGTAATTCACAAACCTGCAGAGTTATAAATGACAGCTATCGTCCAAAAATAGACTGAAGTAAGGCTGCCAAGAGGACTTGAAAGCGGGGCAGAATTGCAGGAAACCGATTTCAGGAGGTAGACTGGAATTGCATTGAAAGCATAGGAAAAGAGGCAGAACGTCCACAATGATGCACTTGGCCAAAAAGGGCGTATGCGTTTTTTCCTGAGTATATTGAGGAAAAAACGCATACGCCCTTTTTGGCCAACCAAGCAAGCTTGCAAAGGAAATCTGCACTACAATGAAGTTTCACTTCCCCCCGGTCAAAAGGACCATCTGAAAAAAGTGTAAAATCCAGAAAGGCAGGACAGGCCATGGAGAACTGGGAGCCTTGTTATGCTGATGGGCGGGATGTAAATTGCCAACAACCAATCGGGAGAAGTGTATGGTGTTTCCAGAAACATCTAAAAAACAAAGCAACAGAGCCTAGGGCACTTCCACTTATGGTCCTATAGCTTCGGGAAATTAAAATCAAAAAGACACAGCCACCCCAAAGTTTGGAACGGCTCTGTTTACAAGAACCTCGTTTACAGTACAAGTTCAACATCGCAGATAGTGAAAAATGGATAAAGAAGTTGTGGTATTCACTTACAAAGCAATATCACTCAGCAATGAAATCTATGTCATCAGACCCTTAGCAGCACAATGAGTGGATTCAGGTATCATGATTCTAACTGAAATAAGTCACACAGAAATAGAAACATCATAAGATAGCAGTAATACACGGAATGGAAACTTGGCTACACAGGAACTGAATTACAGAACAGAACAGGGTCTCAAATTTAGAAAACCAACTTATGCTTGCTTAAGGGGAAAGGTGAGTTGGGGTGCTGCATAAAACCAGAGATTGAAATGAGCACAGATAAAGTTCCTTAAGCCAAATATGGAATAGACAAGAGCTACTCCTTGCTCAACAAAATGGACTCAACACCGCATATTAAACGCCTAAGAATGTACCTGACTAGTAAGTATCTTAAAACCTATGGATTGCTATGTCTCCGAAAGAGAATCAAGCATGTGTACAGGGGCATAAACGCAGCAGTGATAGGATTGGAGAGGTTCGGTGAGCAAATGAAGACCCTTTGAAGTCATATTGCATGGTACCCATTCCACGGGTTTCAACTACCCAGGTTTAAGGTATTCTTCCTTCAGCTAAAACATGCATGTGGAACCTAGAGTATGATCAACCATGTGATCGGGAGACGTGTTCAAATATGTCTCAGTTTTCGTACCCTGGTACTCGGGTGCAACATTCCAGACACTTTACTAACACTCTCCCGACTTGCAGAGTCAGCGCCTTTAAAATCCTGTTTGGCCCAGTTTGCAATTTCTGCGGAAGATGAACAGGAATAGGGAGAACCAACGAGAGACTAGCTGGAGGTGTATGGACGGGCAAATTTAACTCTCATTTCCCACCAGGAAGAGGAATTAACCAAAGGCTCAGCATGCCGTGCCGGAACCAGATTAGGGCCTGAAGCCATCCTGCGGTGTTGAGGCCAGGTCACAAGAAAGCGAATTGAAGAAAGGAGCTCAGGGGCACTGTAATTCACAAACCTGCAGAGTTATAAATGACAGCTATCGTCCAAAAATAGACTGAAGTAAGGCTGCCAAGAGGACTTGAAAGCGGGGCAGAATTGCAGGAAACCGATTTCAGGAGGTAGACTGGAATTGCATTGAAAGCATAGGAAAAGAGGCAGAACGTCCACAATGATGCACTTGGCCAAAAAGGGCGTATGCGTTTTTTCCTGAGTATATTGAGGAAAAAACGCATACGCCCTTTTTGGCCAACCAAGCAAGCTTGCAAAGGAAATCTGCACTACAATGAAGTTTCACTTCCCCCCGGTCAAAAGGACCATCTGAAAAAAGTGTAAAATCCAGAAAGGCAGGACAGGCCATGGAGAACTGGGAGCCTTGTTATGCTGATGGGCGGGATGTAAATTGCCAACAACCAATCGGGAGAAGTGTATGGTGTTTCCAGAAACATCTAAAAAACAAAGCAACAGAGCCTAGGGCACTTCCACTTATGGTCCTATAGCTTCGGGAAATTAAAATCAAAAAGACACAGCCACCCCAAAGTTTGGAACGGCTCTGTTTACAAGAACCTCGTTTACAGTACAAGTTCAACATCGCAGATAGTGAAAAATGGATAAAGAAGTTGTGGTATTCACTTACAAAGCAATATCACTCAGCAATGAAATCTATGTCATCAGACCCTTAGCAGCACAATGAGTGGATTCAGGTATCATGATTCTAACTGAAATAAGTCACACAGAAATAGAAACATCATAAGATAGCAGTAATACACGGAATGGAAACTTGGCTACACAGGAACTGAATTACAGAACAGAACAGGGTCTCAAATTTAGAAAACCAACTTATGCTTGCTTAAGGGGAAAGGTGAGTTGGGGTGCTGCATAAAACCAGAGATTGAAATGAGCACAGATAAAGTTCCTTAAGCCAAATATGGAATAGACAAGAGCTACTCCTTGCTCAACAAAATGGACTCAACACCGCATATTAAACGCCTAAGAATGTACCTGACTAGTAAGTATCTTAAAACCTATGGATTGCTATGTCTCCGAAAGAGAATCAAGCATGTGTACAGGGGCATAAACGCAGCAGTGATAGGATTGGAGAGGTTCGGTGAGCAAATGAAGACCCTTTGAAGTCATATTGCATGGTACCCATTCCACGGGTTTCAACTACCCAGGTTTAAGGTATTCTTCCTTCAGCTAAAACATGCATGTGGAACCTAGAGTATGATCAACCATGTGATCGGGAGACGTGTTCAAATATGTCTCAGTTTTCGTACCCTGGTACTCGGGTGCAACATTCCAGACGCTTTACTAACACTCTCCCGACTTGCAGAGTCAGTCCCTTTAACCTCCTATTTGGCCCAGTTTGCAATTTCTGCGGAAGATCAACAGGAATAGGGAGAACCAATGAGAGACTAGCTGGAGGTGTCTGGACGGGCAAATTTAACTCTCATTTCCCACCAGGAAGAGGAATTAGCCAAAGGCTCAGCGTGCCGTGCAGGAATCAGATTAGGGCCTGAAGCCATCCTGCGGTGTTGCGGCCAGCTCACAAGAAAGCGAGTTGAAGAAAGGAGCTCAGGGGCACTGTAATTCACAAACCTGCAGAGTTATAAATGACAGCTATCGTCCAAAAATATACTGAAGTAAGGCTGCCAAGAGGACTTGAAAGCGGGGCAGAATTGCAGGAAACCGATTTCAGGAGGTAGACTGGAATTGCATTGAAAGCATAGGAAAAGAGGCAGAACGTCCACAATGATGCACTTGGCCAAAAAGGGCGTATGCGTTTTTTCCTGAATATATTCAGGAAAAAACGCATACGCCCTTTTTGGCCAACCAAGCAAGCTTGCAAAGGAAATCTGCACTACAATGAAGTCTCACTTCCCCCCGGTCAAAAGGGCCATCTGAAAAAAGTGTAAACTCCAGAAAGGCAGGACAGGCCATGGAGAACTGGGAGCCTTCTTATGCTGATGGGCGGGATGTAAATTGCCAACAACCACTCGGGAGAAGTGTATGGTGTTTCCTGAAACATCTAAAAAACAAAGCAACAGAACCTAGGGCACTTCCACTTATGGTCCTATAGCTTAGGGAAATTAAAATCAAAAAGACACAGCCACCCCAAAGTTTGGAACGGCTCTGTTTACAAGAACCTCGTTTACAGTACAAGTTCAACATCACAGAAAGTGAAAAATGGATAAAGAAGTTGTGGTATTTACTTACAAAGCAATATCACTCAGCAATGAAATCTGTGTCACCAGGCCCTTAGCAGCACAATGAGTGGATTCAGGTATGATGATTCTAACTGAAATAAGTCACACAGAAAAAGAAACATCATAAGATATCAGTAATACACGGAATGTAAACTTGGCTACACAGGAACTGAATTACAGAACAGAACAGGGTCTCAAATTTAGAAAACCAACTTATGCTTGCTTAAGGGGAAAGGTGAGTTGGGGTGCTGCATAAAACCAGAGATTGAAATGAGCACAGATAAAGTTCCTTAAGCCAAATATGGAATAGACAAGAGCTACTCCTTGCTCAACGAAATGGACTCAACACCGCATATTAAACGCCTAAGAATGTACCTGACTAGTAAGTATCTTAAAACCTATGGATTGCTATGTCTCCGAAAGAGAATCAAGCATGTGTACAGGGGCATAAACGCTGCAGTGATAGGATTGGAGAGGTTCGGTGAGCAAATGAAGACCCTTTGAAGTCATATTGCATGGTACCCATTCCACGGGTTACAACTACCCAGGTTTAAGGTATTCTTCCTTCAGCTAAAACATGCATGTGGAACCTAGAGTATGATCAACCATGTGATCAGGAGGCGTGTTCAAATATGTCTCAGTTTTCGTACCCTGGTACTCGGGTGCAACATTCCAGACGCTTTACTAACACTCTCCCGACATGGAGAGTCAGTCCCTTTAACCTCCTGTTTGGCCCAGTTTGCAATTTCTGTGGAAGATGAACAGGAATAGCGAGAACCAATGAGAGACTAGCTGGAGGTGTCTGAACGGGCAAATTTAACTCTCATTTCCCACCAGGAAGAGGAATTAACCAAAGGCTCAGCGTGCCGTGCCAGAACCAGATTAGGGCCTGAAGCCATCCTGCGGTGTTGCGGCCAGGTCACAAGAAAGCGAGTTGAAGAAAGGAGCTCAGGGGCACTGTAATTCACAAACCTGCAGAGTTATAAATGACAGCTATCGTCCAAAAATAGACTGAAGTAAGGCTGCCAAGAGGACTTGAAAGCGGGGCAGAATTGCAGGAAACCGATTTCAGGAGGTAGACTGGAATTGCATTGAAAGCATAGGAAAAGAGGCAGAACGTCCACAATGATGCACTTGGCCAAAAAGGGCGTATGCGTTTTTTCCTGAATATATTCAGGAAAAAACGCATACGCCCTTTTTGGCCAACCAAGCAAGCTTGCAAAGGAAATGAAGTCTCACATCCCACCGGTCAAAAGGGCCATCTGAAAAAAGGGTAAAATCCAGAAAGGCAGGACAGGCCATGGAGAACTGGGAGCCTTGTTATGCTGAAGGGCGGGATGTAAATTGCCAACAGACACTCGGGAGAAGTGTATGGTGTTTCCTGAAACATCTAAAAAACAAAGCAACAGAGCCTAGGGCACTTCCACTTATGGTCCTATAGCTTAGGGAAATTAAAATCAAAAAGACACAGCCACCCCAAAGTTTGGGACGCCTCTGTTTACAAGAACCTCGTTTACCGTACAAGTTCAATATCACAGAAAGTGAAAAATGGATAAAGAACTTGGTACTTACGTACAATGCAGTATCACTCAGCAATGAAATCTATGTCATCAGGCCCGTAGCAGCATAATGAGTGGATTCAGGTACGATGATTCTAACTGAAATAAGTCACACAGAAAAAGAAACATCATAAGATATCAGTAATACACGGAATAGAAACTTGGCTACACAGGAACTGAATTACAGAACAGAACAGGGTCTCAAATTTAGAAAACCAACTTATGCTTGCTTAAGGGGAAAGGTGAGTTGGGGTGCTGCATAAAACCAGAGATTGAAATGAGCACAGATAAAGTTCCTTAAGCCAAATATGGAATAGACAAGAGCTACTCCTTGCTCAACGAAATGGACTCAACACCGCATATTAAACGCCTAAGAATGTACCTGACTAGTAAGTATCTTAAAACCTATGGATTGCTATGTCTCCAAAAGAGAATCAAGCATGTGTACAGGGGCATAAATGCAGCAGTGATAGGATTGGAGAGGTTCGGTGAGCAAATGAAGACCCTTTGAAGTAATATTGCATGGTACCCATTCCACGGGTTTCAACTACCCAGGTTTAAGGTATTCTTCCTTCAGCTAAAACATGCATGTGGAACCTAGAGTATGATCAACCATGTGATCGGGAGACGTGTTCAAATATGTCTCAGTTTTCGTACCCTGGTACTCGGGTGCAACATTCCAGACGCTTTACTAACACTCTCCCGACTTGGAGAGTCAGTCCCTTTAACCTCCTGTTTGGCCCAGTTTGCAATTTCTGCGGAAGATGAACAGGAATAGCGAGAACCAATGAGAGACTAGCTGGAGGTGTCTGGACGGGCAAATTTAACTCTCATTTCCCACCAGGAAGAGGAATTAACCAAAGGCTCAGCGTGCCGTGCCAGAACCAGATTAGGGCCTGAAGACATCCTGCGGTGTTGCGGCCAGGTCACAAGAAAGCGAGTTGAAGAAAGGAGCTCAGGGGCACTGTAATTCACAAACCTGCAGAGTTATAAATGACAGCTATTGTCCAAAAATATACTGAAGTAAGGCTGCCAAGAGGACTTGAAAGCGGGGCAGAATTGCAGGAAACCGATTTCAGGAGGTAGACTGGAATTGCATTGAAAGCATAGGAAAAGAGGCAGAACGTCCACAATGATGCACTTGGCCAAAAAGGGCGTATGCGTTTTTTCCTGAATATATTCAGGAAAAAACGCATACGCACTTTTTGGCCAACCAAGCAAGCTTGCAAAGGAAATCTGCACTACAATGAACTCTCACTTCCCCCCGGTCAAAAGGGCCATCTGAAAAAAGTGTAAAATCCAGAAAGGCAGGACAGGCCATGGAGAACTGGGAGCCTTGTTATGCTGATGGGCGGGATGTAAATTGCCAACAGACACTCGGGAGAAGTGTATGGTGTTTCCTGAAACATCTAAAAAACAAAGCAACAGAGCCTAGGGCACTTCCACTTATGGTCCTATAGCTTAGGGAAATTAAAATCAAAAAGACACAGCCACCCCAAAGTATGGGACGCCTCTGTTTACAAGAACCTCGTTTACCGTACAAGTTCAATATCACAGAAAGTGAAAAATGGATAAAGAACTTGTGGTACTTACGTACAATGCAGTATCACTCAGCAATGAAATCTATGTCATCAGGCCCGTAGCAGCATAATGAGTAGATTCAGGTACGATGATTCTAACTGAAATAAGTCACACAGAAAAAGAAACATCATAAGATATCACTAATACACGGAATGTAAACTTGGCTACACAGGAACTGAATTCCAAAACAGAACAGGGTCTCAAATTTAGAAAACCAACTTATGCTTGCTAAAGGGGAAAGGTGAGTTGGGGTGCTGCATAAAACCAGAGATTGAAATGAGCACAGATAAAGTTCCTTAAGCCAAATATGGAATAGACAAGAGCTACTGCTTGCTCAACGAAATGGACTCAACACCGCATATTAAACGCCTAAGAATGTACCTGACTAGTAAGTATCTTAAAACCTAGGGATTGCTATGTCTCCGAAAGAGAATCAAGCATCTGTACAGGGGCATAAACGCAGCAGTGATAGGATTGGAGAGGTTTGGTGAGCAAGTGAAGACCCTTTGAAATCATATTGCATGGTACCCATTCCACGGGTTTCAACTACCCAGGTTTTAGGTATTCTTCCTTCAGCTAAAACATGCATGTGGAACCCAGAGTATGATCAACCATGTGATCGGGAGATGTGTTCAAATATGTATCAGTTTTCGTACCCTGGTACTCGGGTGCAACATTCCAGACGCTTTACTAACACTCTCCCGACTTGGAGAGTCAGCACCTTTAACCTCCTGTTTGGCCCAGTTTGCAATTTCTGCGGAAGATGAACAGGAATAGCGAGAACCAATGAGAGACTAGCTGGAGGTGTCTGGATGGGCAAATTTAACTCTCATTTCCCACCAGGAAGAGGAATTAACCAAAGGCTCAGCGTGCCATGCCGGAACCAGATTAGGGCCTGAAGACATCCTGCGGTGTTGCGGCCTGCTCAAAAGAAAGCGAGTTGAAGAAAGGAGCTCAGGGACACTGTAATTCACAAACCTGCAGAGTTACAAATGACAGCTATTGTCCAAAAATAGACTGAAGTAAGGCTGCCAAGAGGACTTGAAAGCGGGGCAGAATTGCAAGAAACCGATTTCAGGAGGTAGACTGAAATTGCATTGAAAGCATAGGAAAAGAGGCAGAACGTCCACAATGATGCACTTGGCCAAAAAGGGCGTATGCGTTTTTTCCTGAATATATTCAGGAAAAAACGCATACGCCCTTTTTGGCCAACCAAGCAAGCTTGCAAAGGAAATCTGCACTACAATGAAGTCTCACTTCCCCCTGGTCAAAAGGGCCATCTGAAAAAAGTGTAAAATCCAGAAAGGCAGGACAGGCCATGGAGAACTGGGAGCCTTGTTATGCTTATGGGCGGGATGTAAATTGCCAACAGACACTCGGGAGAAGTGTATGGTGTTTCCTGAAACATCTAAAAAACAAAGCAACAGAGCCTAGGGCACTTCCACTTATGGTCCTATAGCTTAGGGAAATTAAAATCAAAAAGACACAGCCACCCCAAAGTTTGGGACGCCTCTGTTTACAAGAACCTCGTTTACCGTACAAGTTCAATATCACAGAAAGTGAAACATGGATAAAGAACTTGTGGTACTTACGTACAATGCAGTATCACTCAGCAATGAAATCTGTGTCATCAGGCCCTTAGCAGCACAATGAGTGGATTCAGGTATGATGATTCTAACTGAAATAAGTCACACAGAAAAAGAAACATCATAAGATATCAGTAATACACGGAATGTAAACTTGGCTACACAGGAACTGAATTACAGAACAGAACAGGGTCTCAAATTTCGAAAACCAACTTATGCTTGCTTAAGGGGAAAGGTGAGTTGGGGTGCTGCATAAAACCAGAGATTGAAATGAGCACAGATAAAGTTCCTTAAGCCAAATATGGAATAGACAAGAGCTACTCCTTGCTCAACGAAATGGACTCAACACCGCATATTAAACGCCTAAGAATGTACCTGACTAGTAAGTATCTTAAAACCTATGGATTGCTATGTCTCCGAAAGAGAATCAAGCATGTGTACAGGGGCATAAACGCAGCAGTGATAGGATTGGAGAGGTTCGGTGAGCAAATGAAGACCCTTTGAAGTCATATTGCATGGTACCCATTCCACGGGTTTCAACTACCCAGGTTTTAGGTATTCTTCCTACAGCTAAAACATGCATGTGGAACCCAGAGTATGATCAACCATGTGAACGGGAGACGTGTTCAAATATGTCTCAGTTTTCCTCCCCTGGTACTCGGGTGCAACATTCCAGACGCTTTACTAACACTCTCCAGATTGGAGAGTCAGTCCCTTTAACCTCCTGTTTGGCCCAGTTTGCAATTTCTGCGGAAGATGAACAGGAATAGCGAGAACCAATGAGGCACTAGCTGGAGGTGTCTGGACGGGCAAATTTAACTCTCATTTCCCACCAGGAAGAGGAATTAAACAAAGGCTCAGCGTGCCGTGCCAGAACCAGATTAGGGCCTGAAGCCATCCTGCGGTGTTGCGGCCAGGTCACAAGAAAGCGAGTTGAAGAAAGGAGCTCAGGGGCACTGTAATTCACAAACCTGCAGAGTTATAAATGACAGCTATCGTCCAAAAATAGACTGAAGTAAGGCTGCCAAGAGGACTTGAAAGCGGGGCAGAATTGCAGGAAACCGATTTCAGGAGGTAGAGTGGAATTGCATTGAAAGCATAGGAAAAGAGGCCGAACGTCCACAATGATGCACTTGGCCAAAAAGGGCGTATGCGTTTTTTCCTGAATATATTCAGGAAAAAACGCATACGCCCTTTTTGGCCAACCAAGCAAGCTTGCAAAGGAAATCTGCACTACAATGAAGTCTCACTTCTCCCCGGTCAAAAGGGCCATCTGAGAAAAGTGTAAAATCCAGAAAGGCAGGACAGGCCATGGAGAACTGGGAGCCTTGTTATGCTGAAGGGCGGGATGTAAATTGCCAACATACACTAGGGAGAAGTGTATGGTGTTTCCTAAAACATCTAAAAAACAAAGCAACAGAGCCTAGGGCACTTCCACTTATGGTCCTATAGCTTAGCGAATTTAAAATCAAAAAGACACAGCCACCCCAAAATTTGGAACGGCTCTGTTTACAAGAACCTCGTTTACAGTACAAGTTCAACATCGCAGAAAGTGAAAAATGGATAAAGAAGTTCTGGTATTTACTTACAAAGCAATATCACTCAGCAATGAAATCTGTGTCATCAGGCCCTTAGCAGCACAATGAGTGGATTCAGGTATGATGATTCTAACTGAAATAAGTCACACAGAAAAAGAAACATCATAAGATATCAGTAATACACGGAATGTAAACTTGGCTACACAGGAACTGAATTACAGAACAGAACAGGGTCTCAAATTTAGAAAACCAACTTATGCTTGCTTAAGGGGAAAGGTGAGTTGGGGTGCTGCATAAAACCAGAGATTGAAATGAGCACAGATAAAGTTCCTTAAGCCAAATATGGAATAGACAAGAGCTACTCCTTGCTCAATGAAATGGACTCAACACCGCATATTAAACGCCTAAGAACGTACCTGACTAGTAAGTATCTTAAAACCTATGGATTGCTATGTCTCCGAAAGAGAATCAAGCATGTGTACAGGGGCATAAACACAGCAGTGATAGGATTGCAGAGGTTCGGTGAGCAAATGAAGACCCTTTGAAGTCATATTGCATGGTACCCATTCCACGGGTTTCAAATACCCAGGTTTAAGGTATTCTTCCTTCAGCTAAAACATGCATGTGGAACCCAAGTATGATCAACCATGTGAACGGGAGACGTGTTCAAATATGTCTCAGTTTTCCTCCCCTGGTACTCGGGTGCAACATTCCAGACGCTTTACTAACACTCTCCCCACTTGGAGAGTCAGCGCCTTTAACCTCCTGTTTGGCCCAGTTTGCAATTTCTGCGGAAGATGAACAGGAATAGCGAGAACCAATGAGAGGCTAGCTGGAGGTGTCTGGACGGGCAAATTGAACTCTCATTTACCAACAGGAAGAGGAAATAACCAAAGGCTCAGCCTGCCATGCCGGAACCAGATTAGGGCCTGAAGCCATCCTGCGGTGTTGCGGCCATTTCAGAAGAAAGCGAGTTGAAGAAAGCAGCTCAGGGGCACTGTAATTCACAAACCTGCAGAGTTATAAATGACAGCTATCGTCCAAAAATAGACTGAAGTAAGGCTGCCAAGAGGACTTGAAAGTGGGGCAGAATTGCAGGAAACCGATTTCAGGAGGTAGACTGGAATTGCATTGAAAGCATAGGAAAAGAGGCAGAACATCCACAATGATGCACTTGGCCAAAAAGGGCGTATGCGTTTTTTCCTGAATATATTCAGGAAAAAACGCATACGCCCTTTTTGGCCAACCAAGCAAGATTGCAAAGGAAATCTGCACTACAATGAAGTCTCACTTCCCCCCGGTCAAAAGGGCCATCTGAAAAAAGTGTAAAATCCAGAAAGGCAGGACAGGCCATGGAGAACTGGGAGCCTTGTTATGCTTATGGGCGGGATGTAAATTGCCAACAGACACTCGGGAGAAGTGTATGGTGTTTCCTGAAACATCTAAAAAACAAAGCAACAGAGCCTAGGGCACTTCCACTTATGGTCCTATAGCTTAGGGAAATTAAAATCAAAAAGACACAGCCACCCCAAAGTTTGGGACGCCTCTGTTTACAAGAACCTCGTTTACCGTACAAGTTCAATATCACAGAAAGTGAAACATGGATAAAGAACTTGTGGTACTTACGTACAATGCAGTATCACTCAGCAATGAAATCTGTGTCATCAGGCCCTTAGCAGCACAATGAGTGGATTCAGGTATGATGATTCTAACTGAAATAAGTCACACAGAAAAAGAAACATCATAAGATATCAGTAATACACGGAATGTAAACTTGGCTACACAGGAACTGAATTACAGAACAGAACAGGGTCTCAAATTTCGAAAACCAACTTATGCTTGCTTAAGGGGAAAGGTGAGTTGGGGTGCTGCATAAAACCAGAGATTGAAATGAGCACAGATAAAGTTCCTTAAGCCAAATATGGAATAGACAAGAGCTACTCCTTGCTCAACGAAATGGACTCAACACCGCATATTAAACGCCTAAGAATGTACCTGACTAGTAAGTATCTTAAAACCTATGGATTGCTATGTCTCCGAAAGAGAATCAAGCATGTGTACAGGGGCATAAACGCAGCAGTGATAGGATTGGAGAGGTTCGGTGAGCAAATGAAGACCCTTTGAAGTCATATTGCATGGTACCCATTCCACGGGTTTCAACTACCCAGGTTTTAGGTATTCTTCCTACAGCTAAAACATGCATGTGGAACCCAGAGTATGATCAACCATGTGAACGGGAGACGTGTTCAAATATGTCTCAGTTTTCCTCCCCTGGTACTCGGGTGCAACATTCCAGACGCTTTACTAACACTCTCCAGATTGGAGAGTCAGTCCCTTTAACCTCCTGTTTGGCCCAGTTTGCAATTTCTGCGGAAGATGAACAGGAATAGCGAGAACCAATGAGGCACTAGCTGGAGGTGTCTGGACGGGCAAATTTAACTCTCATTTCCCACCAGGAAGAGGAATTAAACAAAGGCTCAGCGTGCCGTGCCAGAACCAGATTAGGGCCTGAAGCCATCCTGCGGTGTTGCGGCCAGGTCACAAGAAAGCGAGTTGAAGAAAGGAGCTCAGGGGCACTGTAATTCACAAACCTGCAGAGTTATAAATGACAGCTATCGTCCAAAAATAGACTGAAGTAAGGCTGCCAAGAGGACTTGAAAGCGGGGCAGAATTGCAGGAAACCGATTTCAGGAGGTAGAGTGGAATTGCATTGAAAGCATAGGAAAAGAGGCCGAACGTCCACAATGATGCACTTGGCCAAAAAGGGCGTATGCGTTTTTTCCTGAATATATTCAGGAAAAAACGCATACGCCCTTTTTGGCCAACCAAGCAAGCTTGCAAAGGAAATCTGCACTACAATGAAGTCTCACTTCTCCCCGGTCAAAAGGGCCATCTGAGAAAAGTGTAAAATCCAGAAAGGCAGGACAGGCCATGGAGAACTGGGAGCCTTGTTATGCTGAAGGGCGGGATGTAAATTGCCAACATACACTAGGGAGAAGTGTATGGTGTTTCCTAAAACATCTAAAAAACAAAGCAACAGAGCCTAGGGCACTTCCACTTATGGTCCTATAGCTTAGCGAATTTAAAATCAAAAAGACACAGCCACCCCAAAATTTGGAACGGCTCTGTTTACAAGAACCTCGTTTACAGTACAAGTTCAACATCGCAGAAAGTGAAAAATGGATAAAGAAGTTGTGGTATTTACTTACAAAGCAATATCACTCAGCAATGAAATCTGTGTCATCAGGCCCTTAGCAGCACAATGAGTGGATTCAGGTATGATGATTCTAACTGAAATAAGTCACACAGAAAAAGAAACATCATAAGATATCAGTAATACACGGAATGTAAACTTGGCTACACAGGAACTGAATTACAGAACAGAACAGGGTCTCAAATTTAGAAAACCAACTTATGCTTGCTTAAGGGGAAAGGTGAGTTGGGGTGCTGCATAAAACCAGAGATTGAAATGAGCACAGATAAAGTTCCTTAAGCCAAATATGGAATAGACAAGAGCTACTCCTTGCTCAACGAAATGGACTCAACACCGCATATTAAACGCCTAAGAACGTACCTGACTAGTAAGTATCTTAAAACCTATGGATTGCTATGTCTCCGAAAGAGAATCAAGCATGTGTACAGGGGCATAAACACAGCAGTGATAGGATTGCAGAGGTTCGGTGAGCAAATGAAGACCCTTTGAAGTCATATTGCATGGTACCCATTCCACGGGTTTCAAATACCCAGGTTTAAGGTATTCTTCCTTCAGCTAAAACATGCATGTGGAACCCAAGTATGATCAACCATGTGAACGGGAGACGTGTTCAAATATGTCTCAGTTTTCCTCCCCTGGTACTCGGGTGCAACATTCCAGACGCTTTACTAACACTCTCCCCACTTGGAGAGTCAGCGCCTTTAACCTCCTGTTTGGCCCAGTTTGCAATTTCTGCGGAAGATGAACAGGAATAGCGAGAACCAATGAGAGGCTAGCTGGAGGTGTCTGGACGGGCAAATTGAACTCTCATTTACCAACAGGAAGAGGAAATAACCAAAGGCTCAGCCTGCCATGCCGGAACCAGATTAGGGCCTGAAGCCATCCTGCGGTGTTGCGGCCATTTCAGAAGAAAGCGAGTTGAAGAAAGCAGCTCAGGGGCACTGTAATTCACAAACCTGCAGAGTTATAAATGACAGCTATCGTCCAAAAATAGACTGAAGTAAGGCTGCCAAGAGGACTTGAAAGTGGGGCAGAATTGCAGGAAACCGATTTCAGGAGGTAGACTGGAATTGCATTGAAAGCATAGGAAAAGAGGCAGAACATCCACAATGATGCACTTGGCCAAAAAGGGCGTATGCGTTTTTTCCTGAATATATTCAGGAAAAAACGCATACGCCCTTTTTGGCCAACCAAGCAAGCTTGCAAAGGAAATCTGCACTACAATGAAGTCTCACTTCCCCCCGGTCAAAAGGGCCATCTGAAAAAAGTGTAAAATCCAGAAAGGCAGGACAGGCCATGGAGAACTGGGAGCCTTGTTATGCTGATGGGCGGGATGTAAATTGCCAACAACCACTCGGGGGAAGTGTATGGTGTTTCCCGAAACATGTAAAAAACAAAGCAACAGAGCCTAGGGCACTTCCACTTATGGTCCTATAGCTTAGGGAATTTAAAATCAAAAAGACACAGCCACCCCAAAGTTTGGAATGGCTCTGTTTACAAGAACCTCGTTTACAGTACAAGTTCAACATCGCAGAAAGTGAAAAATGGATAAAGAAGTTGTGGTATTTACTTACAAAGCAATATCACTCAGCAATGAAATCTGTGTCATCAGGCCCTTAGCAGCACAATGAGTGGATTCAGGTATGATGATTCTAACTGAAATAAGTCACACAGAAAAAGAAACATCATAAGATATCAGTAATACACGGAATGTAACCTTGGCTACACAGGAGCTGAATTACAGAACAGAACAGGGTCTCAAATTTAGAAAACCAACTTATGCTTGCTTAAGGGGAAAGGTGAGTTGGGGTGCTGCATAAAACCAGAGATAGAAATGAGCACAGATAAAGTTCCTTAAGCCAAATATGGAATAGACAAGAGCTACTCCTTGCTCAACGAAATGGACACAACACCGCATATTAAACGCCTAAGAATGTACCTGACTAGTAAGTATCTGAAAACCTATGGATTGCTATGTCTCCAAAAGAGAATCAAGCATGTGTACAGGGGCATAAACGCAGCAGTGATAGGATTGGAGAGGTTCGGTGAGCAAATGAAGACCCTTTGAAGTCATATTGCATGGTACCCATTCCACGGGTTTCAACTACCCAGGTTTAAGGTATTCTTCCTTCAGCTAAAACATGCATGTGGAACCTAGAGTATGATCAACCATGTGATCGGGAGACGTGTTCAAATATGTCCCAGTTTTCGTACCCTGGTACTCGGGTGCAACATTCCAGACGCTTTACTAACACTCTCCCCACTTGGAAAGTCAGCGCCTTTAACCTCCTGTTTGGCCCAGTTTGCAATTTCTGTGGAAGATGAACAGGAATAGCGAGAACCAATGAGAGGCTAGGTGGAGGTGTCTGGACGGGCAAATTTAACTCTCATTTCCCACCAGGAAGAGGAAATAACCAAAGGCTCAGTGTGCCGTGCCGGAACCAGATTAGGGCCTGAAGCCATCCTGCGGTGTTGCGGCCAGCTCAAAAGAAAGCGAGTTGAAGAAAGGAGCTCAGGGGCACTGTAATTCACAAACCTGCAGAGTTATAAATGACAGCTATCGTCCAAAAATAGACTGAAGTAAGGCTGCCAAGAGGACTTGAAAGCGGGGCAGAATTGCAGGAAACCGATTTCAGGAGGTAGACTGGAATTGCATTGAAAGCATAGGAAAAGAGGCAGAACGTCCACAATGATGCACTTGGCCAAAAAGGGCGTATGCGTTTTTTCCTGAATATATTCAGGAAAAAACGCATACGCCCTTTTTGGCCAACCAAGCAAACTTGCAAAGGAAATCTGCACTACAATGAAGTCTCACTTCTCCCCGGTCAAAAGGGCCATCTGAAAAAAGTGTAAACTCCAGAAAGGCAGGACAGGCCATGGAGAACTGGGAGCCTTGTTATGCTGATGGGCGGGATGTAAATTGCCAACAGACACTTGGGAGAAGTGTATGGAGTTTCCTGAAACATCTAAAAAACAAAGCAACAGAGCCTAGGGCACTTCCACTTATGGTCCTATAGCTTAGGGAATTTAAAATCAAAAAGACACAGCCACCCCAAAGTTTGGAACGGCTCTGTTTACAAGAACCTCGTTTACAGTACAAGTTCAACATCGCAGAAAGTGAAAAATGGATAAAGAAGTTGTGGTATTCACTTACAAAGCAATATCACTGAGCAATGAAATCTATGTCATCAGGCCCTTAGCATCACAATGAGTGGATTCAGGTATGATGATTCTAACTGAAATAAGTCACACAGAAAAAGAAACATCATAGGATATCAGTAATACACGGAATGGAAACTTGGCTACACAGGAACTGAATTACAGAACAGAACAGGGTCTCAAATTTAGAAAACCAACTTATGCTTGATTAAGGATAAAGGTGACTTGGGGTGCTGTATAAAACCAGAGATTGAAATGAGCACAGATAAAGTTCCTTAAGCCAAATATGCAATAGACAAGTGCTACTCCTTGCTCAACGAAATGGACTCAACACCGCATATTAAACGCCTAAGAATGTACCTGACTAGTAAGTATCTTAAAACCTATGGATTGCTATGTCTCCGAAAGAGAATCAAGCATGTGTACAGGGGCATAAACGCAGCAGTGATAGGATTGGAGAGGTTCCGTGAGCAAATGAAGACCCTTTGAAGTCATATTGCATGGTACCCATTACACGGGTCTTAACTCTCCAGGTTTAAGGTATTCTTCCTTCAGCTAAAACCTGCATGTGGAACCCAGAGTATGATCAACCATGTGATCGGGAGACGTGTTCAAATATGTCTCAGTTTTCCTCCCCTGGTACTCGGGTGCAACATTCCAGACACTTTACTAACACTCTCCCGACTTGGAGAGTCAGCGCCTTTAACCTCCTGTTTGGCCCAGTTTGCAATTTCTGCGGAAGATGAACAGGAATAGCGAGAACCAATGAGAGGCTAGCTGGAGGTGTCTGGACGGGGAAATTTAACTCTCATTTCCCACCAGGAAGAGGAATTAACCAAAGGCTCAGCATGCCGGGCCGGAACCAGATTAGGGTCTGAAGCCATCCTGCGGTGTTGCGGCCAGGTCACAAGAAAGCGAGTTGAAGAAAGGAGCTCAGGGGCACTGTAATTCACAAACCTGCAGAGTTATAAATGACAGCTATCGCCCAAAAATAGACTGAAGTAAGGCTGCCAAGAGGACTTGAAAGCGGGGCAGAATTGCAGGAAACCGATTTCAGGAGGTAGACTGGAATTGCATTGAAAGCATAGGAAAAGAGGCAGAACGTCCACAATGATGCACTTGGCCAAAAAGGGCGTATGCGTTTTTTCCTGAATATATTCAGGAAAAAACGCATACGCCCTTTTTGGCCAACCAAGCAAGCTTGCAAAGGAAATCTGCACTACAATGAAGTCTCACTTCCCCCCGGTCAAAAGGGCCATCAGAATAAAGTGTAAAATCCAGAAAGGCAGGACAGGCCATGGAGAACTGGGAGCCTTGTTATGCTGATGGGCGGGATGAAAATTGCCAACAACCACTCGGGAGAAGTGTATGGTGTTTCCTGAAACATCTAAAAAACAAAGCAACAGAGCCTAGGGCACTTCCACTTATGGTCCTATAGCTTAGGGAAATTAATATCAAAAAGACAGAGCAACCCCAAAATTTGGGACGGCTCTTTTTACAGGAATCTCTTCTACGGCCCAAGTTAAATATCCCAGAGAGCAAATAATGGATAAAGAAGTTGCGGTACTTCTGTACAACAGAATACCACTCAGCAATGAAATCTATGTCACCAGGCCCGTACCAGCATAATGAGTGGATTGAGGCACAATGATTCTAAGTGAAATAAGTCACACAGAAAAAGAAACATCATAAGGTATCACTAATACACGGAATGTGAACTTGGCTACACATGAACTGAATTACAAAACAGAACAGGGTCTCAAGTTTAGAAAACCAACTTATGCCTGCTTAAGGGGGAAGGTGAGTTGGGGTGCTGCATAAAAGCAGAGTTTGAAATTAGCACAGATACCGTTCCATAAGCCAAATATGTAATAGACAAGAGCTACCCCTTGCTCAACGAAATGGATTCAACAATGAGGTATCACCTCACACCTGGTAGAATAGGCATCATTGAAAATCTACAAACAAAAAATGCTGGAAAGGGTGTGGAGAAAAGGAACCCTCTTCCACTATTGTTGGGAATATAAATTGATACAGTCATTATGGAGAACAATATGGAATTTCTTAAGAAACTAACAATAGAATTACCATATGATACAGCAATCCCAGTACTGGACATATACCCAGACAAAACCATAAATCAAAAAGAGTCATTCACCGCAATGTTCATTGCATCACTATTTACAATATCGAGGTAATGGAAGCAACCTAAATGCCCACAGACAGACGAATGCGTAAAGCTGTGGTACATATATAAAATGGAATATTACTAAGCCATGAAAAGGAATGAAATTGGGTCATTTGTAGAGACGTCGATGGATCTAGAGACTGTCATACAGAGTGAAGTAAGTCAGAAAGAGAAAAACAAATCTTGTATATTCATGCATATATGTGGAACCTAGAAAAACTGTACAGATTAACCATTTTGCAAGGCATAAATAGAGCAACAGATGTAGACAACAAACGTATGGACAACAAGGGGGGAAAGCTGTTGGGGGGGTGGTGGTGGGAGGAGTTGAGAGACTGGGATTGGCATGTATACATTTATATGTATAAAATAGATAACCAATAAGAACCTGCTGTATAAAAATATAAAATAAAATTCAAAATTAAAAAGAAATAAAATTTAAAAAATAAAACAGAAAAAACAATTATTCCCTGCACATACATGTATTTATATGAATAAATTATTTCCATGCTTATATCTGTAAATACAAAAAAGAGGAATAAAATCTACCTTGAACCAAAAACGAAAAAGAGAAAAAAAACACAGAACCCACCAGTTACACAGAGGAAAACCGTATCAGGGCACTTGCTCCAGTTGTAAACAATTCTGAAGTTGGTCAGTGGTGGGGAATCGTCTCCCATTCAGCCAGCAGCCCCCACGCAACAAGCGTCCTCATTGCAAAGCTGGGGCACCGTGCCGAGGCATCTGTGAGTAAACGTGAGCTGAGCCCCAGGCCAGTTGCTGCTGAACTATTCCCACCCGTCCCAGGTAAAACACCTGAATATATACAAGGACTTGAAAGCCTAGAGGAAGGGCCATAGAGCCACACGAGTGACAGCATGCCGGCCGACTTGGTGCCTGCAGGCCAGCCAGGATGGTCCTGGCCCTGGGTGCTCTTCTGGAAGATTTCCATTTCCCTGCCTGAGATACCCGTCCTGTCCCTGCCCCCACTGCTTTTTTCCTTCCTCACCTCTGCCCAGGGAGAAATTCCAGCAGCAGGTATGGGTGACACATCCTCTTCTTTAGCAGGTGGCAGCCTGGCAACTGCTGCAGAAAGTCCAGCAGAGCCCCACTCACACTGGGCCACCCACAAAGCCGTGGCCTCTCACTCCCTCCCACCAGCCCAGCCCCGAGACTGCTGACAGGCCAGAGAAAATGGCGTCAGGCACGGCTGCAGGGGCTCTTGCTGCCTGGAGTGGTATTTATATTGATCTCAACCCAGGCACACCTGGGGAGGGCTGGCCGGCACGGTAAGGCTTCCCAGGTCAGCCAATCATCACCCCTCAGGGGCTCACAGTTGCAGAAAATGGAACTTGCTGAACCGGCCAGGTCCAAGGAACAGGTGTGGGCTCCTGAGAGTCAGGATAGACAAGGGGCTGCAGCTTTGGCTTGTTTTCTAATCATTTTATCTGGCCCATGAGTGGGAGACAACTTCAAGAAAACCCTCTCCTAATGAGAGGAACCCAGGAGTCAGGGAGAGGAGGGGTGGGTGGTGGTTGGAGACAGAGGCCTGGTGCCCCGGGTGCAGTGGAAGTCTCTGGAAGACCAGGTGGACGGAGGCCTCACGGAGTGATGCCCAGGGTCACAGACCTGTCGCAGCTGCTGTTTGTTAGTTCAAGTCCTGCTCTGAGGTGCTCTGTGTCAGCTCTGAGCGACAGGTGAGCTGGGGGTGCTCTGCAATGAGGGCTATGTGCACGGTTCCTGTGTGCCCAGCCCTGCCACGGTACCTGCAAGGGTAGCTCTGTATCCTGGGAGGGGCCTGACCACGAGAGCCCCGTGGGCTGGGGTGGGGGTGGGGTACCTGCCCAGGTGAGCTCCATATTCTGGGATTGGTCTGACCACGAGAGCCCCATGGGCTGCTGGGGACCTGGTAAAGGATGTCAGGACAGTCAGTGAAGCCACCGAGGATATACCTCCAGTTGCTCCTAATTCCTACACCCTGCTGGTCATTCTACCAACCACCAGGACATGGTATTCTGTATTAGTCTTCAATGATGCCTTCTTTTGTATTCCATTAGTCCCAGAGTCACAAGAAATTTTGGCTTGTGAGTGGCAGGACTCAACATACAACTAAAACAATACTTCCGGGCCGTCTGGCCCCAAGGGTGCAAAAATTCCCACACCATCTTTGGGGAAAGCTTAGCTAAAGACCTAAAAGTTCTACCTCTGGAAAAGGAAACCCTCCTTCAATATGCAGACGACATTCTGATCACCAGCCCTACTAAGGAGGCCTCTGAACTACCAAGCCAATAAAGGATAGAAGTTGTCCAAGAAAAAGCTCAAATATCACAGACTGCGGTGACCTGCCTGGGCTTCATTCTCACAGAAGGTCAGAGAAGCCCATCCCAGGAAAGGGAAGAAACCATTTTCAGCCTTACCCCTTTCTAAAACTAGAAGACAGCTTAGGGGTTCCTGGGGAGGCCAGGGTTTGCTGCTTCTGGATCCCTAACTACAGTCTACTAGCTGGGCCTCTATATGAAACACTGAAAGGAAAAGATGATGATCCTTTTGAATAGAATCCAGAAGTGGCCTTTCAAGAATGGAAAGAGCAGTCAATTCAGACCCTTGCCCTGGAACTCCCTAATTTAGCTAAACCCTTTGACCTTTACGTTCCCGGTGAAAGGTGAATCGCCATTGGAGAATTAGTGCAAAAACTGGGACCACTTGAAATGGAACAATGCAAGAATGCCATCCAGGTAGGATAAAGTACGGTCACTAAGGGGCTTGGCCCACTGCCACATCTGGCCAAGATACTGGCGGTATCTAAAAACCTGGAAATCAGCAGCCCAAAAGGCCACCTCCCTCCTAAGGGAAAAGGACCCCACGTGGTGATCCTAACCACCAACCATGCCCTGAAGTTGCAGGGTTCGCTCCGTGGGCACACCGACCTCGAGTGAGGAGGCCCTCCAACTCCAACATCCAGAGAGATAACCGGGGGCAACAGGGCACCATGACGACTCGTGTGAACATCACTTGACCTGGAGTTTCTCTCATAAAACAACAAGAGTGTGTCCCAAAAGAGTAGACTACTGCTTGCAGGACTTACTGCACCCAGAGGGGAGCTAATAATCTTGGCGGGGGAACAGTATACCACACTGTCACCATAGAAAAGCCTACAGACACCGTGATGATGGTGGCCAATAAGACCGGCTGGACTCCTGTTTACTTCAAAAGGCTGTTGACTCAGTAGCCATCATGGTCCTTGATCACCACTGACCCTGGACTGTCTGGGAGTTGAGCGAGCAGGGCTCTGACACCTGGTGCTGTTTGTACGTTAATTCAGGGGCCTAATTGAAGAAAGTGCAGACTACTGCTCAGAGCATCTAGGCTGGCAGAGACGGTCAGCCTAAGGTGGCCGAACAAATGTGGGGCGGGGTGAAACCGGCCCCCACAGCGTCTCTGCACATCTCTTTCCTGGACCCTTAAAGGTCATTAGAATCTATAACACTTCCAATGCTGGTGCTCAGGTGGACGAGCAGGGAGGCAGGGGTCCTGGGGACAATCAACGTCACCGGGAGGCTGCTGGGGAGAAGCTCTGACCCTCGCCCCAGGGTATGAGGGCTCCCAACTCAGCACTCAGCAGTTACAGAAGAAGGGTCTGCACCCTCAGCACTCCAAGAATGAGGAACGGGACAAAAGGCAGAGGAGGGGTTTGTCCCCAGCAAAGCCCATTAAAAATCCCTGGGAGATAAAAATAGAATCTGGGCAATAAAGTCAAGTCTAACTTTTTTTATCCTTTGTGCTTTGTCTAATTTCACGTGCTCCTAGGGTCCCGCATGCAGAGGTTCCACACCCGGCACTTCAGACCAGATTTCCTAGTGCAGAATGGCTGGGTCGACACCTCAGCTCCTGGGGCCCAGTGCAGACTCCACGATATAGAGCCTGAGCTACAGCCAACCCGGCCCTTGAGAGCTCCGCCGCCTCCCTCCCTCCCACTGACTCTGACAGGATCTCTACACAGCAGCCCAGCCCACAGCCCACGGGGTAGTGCATGCTCTCACCTCTCCATTCTCTGATCAAAATATAAAGTTTCCTTTGCTTGTGAACCAAACTCAGTCTCGATCTGTTGGCCCCAATGACACTGGGCAGGGGGACACTTGTTGGGGTCCACTCTGGAGGATCAGTAACAGAAATTGAGACTATCGTAACCTCAATGAACAGATGTGTGAGCCAAACTGTAGTTAACATAGAACAGTGTATAAGGCTCGGGTAAAATAAGATGTTTTTAACACTTCCATTTGATATTTCCATCACTTTTTATAAGCAAGTTCAGTGAAAAGGTTTGTCTTATTTGTCAGGTCAATATTAGAGAAACGAAGTGATTTCTTTCCAAGGATGTACAGCTAATAATCTTGGTTAAACCTTCAATCTTGTTTTAAATGCTTTTCCATTGAAAATGATACCTCTCTTTCAGCTCCCCCATTTCTGAGAAGTATAAAATCTTATAATTTATTATTACCAAAGGGGAAAGGTGGGAGGAGGGATAAATTAACAGTTTGGAATGAACACATACACACTGCTATGTATAAAATAGATCATCAACAAGGAACTACTGTATAGCACAGGGAACTACACTCAACATTTTGCAATAACCTATAAGGGGAAATAATCTGAAAAAGAATAGATATTTTTATTGACATCATCTATCAATGACAGTTAAAGTGTAGCCTAAGGGAAGCTGGTGGTGAGTGCTTCTGACCCTGAAGACTTCAATCATCTAAAGTTTGGACTCTGCCTACTTCCCAAGGCCCTTAATGAACATATGTGTAGCTGTAGCTTAAAAAATTCCCCAGTTTGGGTTTCGGGGAGACACTGATTTTGAAAAAGCCCTGGTGTTCTCCTTACATGAATGGGACTCTTCCTACTGCTAAAACATGTCTGTCACACCCAGAGGATGGTATACCGTCTGATCGGGAAGAGTTTGGAAAAGGCATCTCATCTCCTCATCTCCTGGTGCTCGGGTTCACCCCTCCAGCGTCTTTACTAACAGTCTCCCCACTTGGAGATGTCAGCACTGTCAACATCCTGTTGCGTACAGTTTGGAATTTGTCCAGAGGATGAAGCGGAAGGATGAGGAACAATGAGAGACAAGTCCTAGGTGTTCAGACAGGCACATGTCACTCTAATTTCCAATCAGGAAGACGAATTGACCAAAGGCTAGGGTTGCCCATGGAAACAGTATAGGGCTTGAGGAAATCCCGCTGCTTTGTGGCCAGTTCCCATGAACACGAGTTGAACAATGGAACTCAGGGGCAGTAAAATTCACAAAACTGCAGAGTTGAAAATATCCATCACTGAAAAATGTCTTGAGGAAAGTCAGAGAAAAGGACTTGTAAGCAAGGGAGAATGGCAGGAAAGGGATTTGAGGAGGTAGAAAGGACTCGCCATTAAGCACAAGAAAAGGAGCTGAACATTGCCAACATTGCAGTTGGCCAAAAAGGGTGTATGCGTTCTTTTCTGTATATATTCAAGAAAAGGGCATACACTTTTTTAGCCAACCAAACAGGTGGGCACTGGAAGTCAATACTACAAAAGATATCACTTCGCATCAGTCAGAAGAGCCATCCTCATAAAGCGTAAACAACAGAAATGCAGGACAGGGCAACGAGAAGAGGGAGCCCTGTGAGACTTATAGTGGAAATGTATATTGCCAACGGCCATTCTGGAGAAGTGTATTGTGTTTACTAAAGCATCTAAAAAATGAGCTACAGAGCATAGGGCACTTGCACTCATGGGCGTATATCTTGGGAAAAACAAAAATCGAGAGGACACAGGCACCCCAATGTTTACCCCCTCTTTGTTTAAAAGATCCTCGACTAGGATATAACTTAAATGTCTCTGGAGGGAAAAAATGGATAGAGATGTGGTACTTAGGTAGAGTGGAATATTATTCAGCCTGGAAATCAATGAAATATGGCCAGTTGTAACAACTCCGGAGGAGTTACGTATGATCATTCTAAGTGACAGAATTCAAAAAGAAAAAGACACATATCATAAGATATCACTTAAAGGTGGAATCCAAAATGGCTACACATGAAATAAATTACAAAACAAAAACATAGTCAAATATGTAGAAAACACGCATAAGGCTGCTAAACGGGAAAGGTGGGGAGGGGTGAGGCATCATCCAGGAGGTTGAAATTAGCAAAGATACCATTCCAAATACCAAACTGATAATCAACAAGGCCTACACGGTAGCTAAAAGAACTGCACTCAGCACACTCAAGTCACCGGAAAAGAATATATACGACTGGTAAGAATCTGAAAAAGAATTTATTGATGTCTCTCTGTACGTGAATCAAGTGGATGTACAGCAGCAAGAAACAGAGCTTTGAAAATCAGCTGTAACCAATATAGTAATAAATTGAAAAAAATAAACGACAGAGAGACAGAGAAAACCTCTTACAACTTTTCCTCAGGGACGGTGATGCAACATGGATTGAACACATCTAGACCCACAGCAGGATGAGACATAAGGCTGGAAACTGTTTTCGCTAAGAGAAATGTGAGGTTGGGTGAGGAGATGCACACCCTTTAAAGTAATACTACCTGGTACCCATTCAATGGGTCCCAAATCTGCAGGTTCAAGGGATCTTCCTACAGCTAAAACATGCATGGAAAACCCAGAGGACTGTACACCATGTGATCGGGAGATGTGTCTAAAATGCACCTCATTTATCCTCTCCTGGTGCTCCTGTTCACCATTCCAGCCACGCTACTTAGAATCTCCCCACTTGGAGAATCAGCACATTTAAACTTCTGTTTCACACATTTTGCAAATTGTGAGGAGGATGAACGTGAAGAGGGGGAACCAATGAGAGAAGAGTTGTAGGGGTTTGGACGGGCACATATCACTCTAATTTCCCATTAAGAATAAGAATTAAAGAAAGGCTCAGCCTGCCTCGCCGGAGCCAAAATAGGGCCTGAAGCAATCCTGCGGGTTTGAGGCCAGCTCACAAAAGAGCAACTTAAAAAATGGAGCTCAGGGTCACTGCAATTCACAAACCTGCAGAGTTATAAATGAAAACTAACGTCCAAAAATATGTTGAGGTAAGGCAAAGAAGAGGATCTGAATGCAAGACAGAATTGCAAGAAACAGATTTCAAGAGATAGATTGGACTCGTCTTTAACGCACATGAAAAGCGGCAGAATTTCGACAATGATGCAGTTGGCCCAAAAGGACGTATGCGTTTTTTCCTGATTATATCCAGGAAAAAACGCATACGCACTTTATGGGCAACGAAGCAAGCAAGCAATGCAAATGTGCACAACAAAGAAGTCTCACTTCCCCCCGGTCAAAAGGGCCATCCTAAAAAATTGTAAAAACCAGAAATGCAGGACAGGCCATGGAGAACAGGGAGCCTTTATACGCTGATGGGCAGTGTGTGAACTGCCGAGAGCCACTCTGGAGAAGTGTATGGTGGTTCCTAAATCATCTAAAAAACAGAGCTACAGAGCATAGGACACTTCCAATCATGGGAGTATATCTAGGGAAGTCTAAAAATCAACAAGACACAAGCACACCACAGTTTAGGGCTACTCTGTTTACAAGAACCTCAACTTCAGTACACCTTAAATATCCCAGGAAAGAGAACAATGGATAAAGAAGATGTGGTACTTATGTACAATGGAATATCTCTTCACCATGAAATCAATGTAATAAGGCTAGTAGAAGGATAAAGAGTGGATTTAGGTCTGATAATACTACTTGAAATAAGTCAAACAGAAAAAGAAACATATCATAAGATATCACTTATAGAGGGAGGGTAAATATGGCTGCACAAGAAATGAATTACAGAACAGAACAGTGTCTCACATTTAGAAAACACACTTATGTCAGCTTAAGGGGAAAGGAGAGGTGGGGTGATGCATAAAACCAGAGTTTGAAATTAGCACAGATACCGTTCAATAAACCAAATAGGTATTAGACAAGATCTACACCTTGCTCAATGAACAGGCCTCAACACACCCTATACACCGCAGAGAAATATATCTGAGGAATAAGAATCTTAAAACCCATGTATTGATATATCTCCATAAGGGAATCAAGTGTGTGCAGAGCGGCACAAACACAGCAGTGAAAAGGAGCTAAACCCCATTATAGAAATAAATTTTAAAAACAAAACGCTGAAACAATGAAAGAGAGAAAAATTCTTACAAAATTCGCTCAGGGGCTGTGATGCAACCTGGATTGACCACATATAAACCCACAGCTGGATAAGACATAAGGCTGGACACTTGGGGCTGAGAGGATTGGTGAGCTTTGGTGAGCAACTGCCGAAAGTTTAATGCAATACTTCATGCTACTCATTCCAAGGGTCCCAACACTCCAGGTTGAAGGGAATCTTCCTACAGCTAAACCATGCTTGGGAAACCCAGCGACTGGTATACCATATGATCGGGAAAGGTTTCTAAAACGCACCTCATTTTTCCTCTCCTGGGGCTCCGGATCGACATTCCAGCCGCTTTACTAACAACATCCCCACATGGAGTCAATGCCTTTAAGTTCTGGTATCGCACAGTCTGCAGTTAGTGCAGAGGATGAATGGGAATAGGGGGAACCAGTGAGAAACTAGCTGTAGCGGTTTCAATGGGCACATGTCACTCTAATATCACATCAGTAAGAAGAATTAACCAAAGGCACAGCAAGGTGCCCCAGAAGAAAAATAGGGCTTCAAGGAATCCTGTGGTTATGGGGCAAGACCACAAAAATAAGAGCTAAAAAATGGAGTTAAGGGCCACTGCAATTCAAAAACCTGCAGAGTTATAAAGGCCAACTATTTTTAAAAAATATATTGAGGTAAGGCTATGAAGAGGCACTGAAAGCAAGGCAGAATTGCAGGAAACCGATTTCAGGAGGTAGACTGGAATTGCATTGAAAGCATATGAAGAGAGTCAGAAACTCGACAATGATGCACTTGGCCAAAAAGGGCGTATGCGTTTTTTCCTGAATATATTCAGGAAAAAACGCATACGCCCTTTTTGGCCAACCAAGCAAGCTTGCAAAGGAAATCTGCACTACAATGAAGTCTCACTTCCACCTGGTCAAAAGGGCCATCTGAAAAAAGTGTAAAATCCAGAAAGGCACGACAGGCCATGGAGAACTGGGAGCCTACTTATGCTGATGGGCGGGATGTAAATTGCCAACAGCCACTCTGGAGAAGTGTATGGTGTTTCCTGAAACATCTAAAAAACAAAGCAACAGAGCCTAGGGCACTTCCACTTATGGTCCTATAGCTTAGGGAAATTAAAATCAAAAAGACACAGCCACCCCAAAGTTTGGGACGCCTCTGTTTACAACAACCTCGTTTACGGTACAAGTTCAATATCGCAGAAAGTGAAAAATGGATAAAGAACTTGTGGTACTTACGTACAATGCAATATCACTCAGCAATGAAATCTATGTCATCAGGCCCGTAGCAGCATAATGAGTGGATTCAGTTATGATGATTCAAACTGAAATAGGTCACACAGAAAAGAAACATCATAAGGTATCACTAATACACAAAATGTGAACTTGGCTACACATGAACTGAATTACAAAACAGAACAGTGTCTCAAGTTTAGAAAACCAACTTATGCTTGCTTAAGGGTAAAGGTGAGTTGGGGTGCTGCATAAAACCAGAGATTGAAATGAGCACAGATAAAGTTCCTTAAGCCAAATATGGAATAGACAACAGCTACTCCTTGCTCAACGAAATGGACTCAACACCGCATATTAAACGCCTAAGAATGTACCTGACTAGTAAGTATCTTAAAACCTATGGATTGCTATGTCTCCGAAAGAGAATCAAGCATGTGTACAGGGGCATAAACGCAGCAGTGATAGGATTGGAGAGGTTCGTGAGCAAATGAAGAACCTTTGAAGTCATATTGCATGGTACCCATTCCACGGGTTTCAACTACCCAGGTTTAAGGTATTCTTCCTTCAGCTAAAACATGCATGTGGAACCCAGAGTATGATCAACCATGTGAACGGGAGACGTGTTCAAATATGTCTCAGTTTTCCTCCCCTGGTACTCGGGTGCAACATTCCAGACGCTTTACTAACACTCTCCCGACTTGGAGAGTCAGTGCCTTTAACCTCCTATTTGGCCCAGTTTGCAATTTCTGCGGAAAATGAACAGGAATATCGAGAACCAATGAGAGGCTAGCTGGAGGTGTCTGAACAGGCAAATTTAACTCTCATTTCCCACCAGGAAGAGGAATTAACCAAAGGCTCAGCATGCCGTGCCGGAACCAGATTAGGGCCTGAAGCCATCCTGCGGTGTTGCGGCCAGGTCACAAGAAAGCGAGTTGAAGAAAGGAGCTCAGGGGCACTGTAATTCACAAACCTGCAGAGTTATAAATGACAGCTATCGTCCAAAAATAGACTGAAGTAAGGCTGCCAAGAGGACTTGAAAGCGGGGCAGAATTGCAGGAAACCAATTTCAGGAGGTAGACTGGAATTGCATTGAAAGCATAGGAAAAGAGGCAGAACGACCACAATGATGCACTTGGCCAAAAAGGGCGTATGCGTTTTTTCCTGAATATATTCAGGAAAAAACGCATACGCCCTTTTTGGCCAACCAAGCAAGCTTGCAAAGGAAATCTGCACTACAATGAAGTCTCACTTCCCCCCGGTCAAAAGGGACATCTGAAAAAAGTGTAAAATCCAGAAAGGCAGGACAGGCCATGGAGAACTGGGAGCCTTGTTATGCTGATGGGCGGGATGTAAATTGCCAACAGACACTTGGGAGAAGTGTATGGTGTTTCCTGAAACATCTAAAAAACAAAGCAACAGAGCCTAGGGCACTTCCACTTATGGTCCTATAGCTTAGGGAAATTAAAATCAAAAAGACACAGCCACCCCAAAGTTTGGAATGGCTCTGTTTACAAGAACCTCGTTTACAGTACAAGTTCAACATCGCAGAAAGTGAAAAATGGATAAAGAACTTGTGGTATTTACTTACAATGCAGTGTCACTCAGCAATGAAATCTATGTCATCAGGCCCGTAGCAGCATAATGAGTGGATTCAGGTACGATGATTCTAACTGAAATAAGTCACACAGAAAAAGAAACATCATAAGATATCACTAATACATGGAATGTAAACTTGGCTACACAGGTACTGCATTCCAAAACAGAACAGGGTCTCAAATTTAGAAAACCAACTTATGCTTGCTTAAGGGGAAAGGTGAGTTGGGGTGCTGCATAAAACCAGAGATTGAAATGAGCACAGATAAAGTTTCTTAAGTCAAATATGGAATAGACAAGAGCTACTCCTTGTTCAACGAAAAGGACTCAACACCGCATATTAAACGCCTAAGAATGTACCTGACTAGTAAGTATCGTAAAACCTATGGATTGCTATGTCTCCAAAAGAGAATCAAGCGTGTGTACAGGGGCATAAACGCAGCAGTGATAGGATTGGAGAGGTTCGGTGAGCAAATGAAGACCCTTTGAAATCATATTGCATGGTACCCATTACACGGGTCTCAACTCTCCAGGTTTAAGGTATTCTTCCTTCAGCTAAAACATGCATGTGGAACCCAAGTATGATCAACCATGTGAACGGAAGACGTGTTCAAATATGTCTCAGTTTTCCTCCCCTGGTACTCGGGTGCAACATTCCAGACGCTTTACTAACACTCTCCCCACTTGGAGAGTCAGCGCCTTTAACCTCCAGTTTGGCTCAGTTTGCAATTTCTGCGGAAGATGAACAGGAATAGCGAGAACCAATGAGAGGCTAGCTGGAGGTGTCTGGACGGGCAAATTTAACTCTCATTTCCCACCAGGAAGAGGAAATAACCAAAGGCTCAGTGTGCCGTGCCAGAACCAGATTAGGGCCTGAAGCCATCCTGCGGTGTTGCGGCCAGGTCACAAGAAAGCGAGTTGAAGAAAGGAGCTCAGGGGCACTGTAATTCACAAACCTGCAGAGTTATAAATGACAGCTATCTTCCAAAAATATACTGAAGTAAGGTTGCCAAGAGGACTTGAAAGCGGGGCAGAATTGCAGGAAACCGATTTCAGGAGGTAGACTGGAATTGCATTGAAAGCATAGGAAAAGAGGCAGAACGTCCACAATGATGCACTTGGCCAAAAAGGGCGTATGCGTTTTTTCCTGAATATATTCAGGAAAAAACGCATACGCCCTTTTTGGCCAACCAAGCAAGCTTGCAAAGGAAATCTGCACTACAATGAAGTCTCACTTCCCCCTGGTCAAAAGGGCCATCTGAAAAAAGTGTAAAATCCAGAAAAGCAACAGGCCATGGAGAACTGGGAGCCTTGTTATGCTGATGGGCGGGATGTAAATTGCCAACAGACACTTGGGAGACGTGTATGGTGTTTCCTGAAACATCTAAAAAACAAAGCAACAGAGCCTAGGGCACTTCCACTTATGGTCCTATAGCTTAGGGAAATTAAAATCAAAAAGACACAGCCACCCCAAAGTTTGGAACGGCTCTGTTTACAAGAACCTCGTTTACAGTACAAGTTCAACATCGCAGAAAGTGAAAAATGGATAAAGAAGTTGTGGTATTTACTTACAAAGCAATATCAGTCAGCAATGAAATCTATGTCATCAGGCCCTTAGCAGCACAATGAGTGGATTCAGGTATGATGATTCTAAGTGAAATAAGTCACACAGAAAAAGAAACATCATAAGATATCAGTAATACACGGAATGTAAACTTGGCTACACAGGAACTGAATTACAGAACAGAACAGGGTCTCAACTTTAGAAAAACAACTTATGCTTGCTTAAGGGTAAAGGTGAGTTGGGGTGCTGCATAAAACCAGAGATTGAAATGAGCACAGATAAAGTTCCTTAAGCCAAATATGGAATAGACAAGAGCTACTCCTTGCTCAACGAAATGGACTCAACACCGCATATTAAACGCCTAAGAATGTACCTGACTTGTAAGTATCTTAAAACCTATGGATTGCTATGTCTCCGAAAGAGAATCAAGCATGTGTACAGGGGCATAAACGCAGCAGTGATAGGATTGGAGAGGTTCGGTGAGCAAATGAAGACCCTTTGAAGTCATATTGCATGGTACCCATTCCACGGCTTTCAACTACCCAGGTTTAAGGTATTCTTCCTTCAGCTAAAACATGCATGTGGAACCTAGAGTATGATCAACCATGTGATCGGGAGACGTGTTCAAATATGTCTCAGTTTTCGTACCCTGGTACTCGGGTGCAACATTCCAGAAGCTTTACTAACACTCTCCCGACTTGGAGAGTCAGTCCCTTTAACCTCCTGTTTGGCCCAGTTTGCAATTTCTGCGGAAGATGAACAGGAATAGCGAGAACCAATGAGAGACTAGCTGGAGGTGTCTGGACGGGCAAATTTAACTCTCATTTCCCACCAGGAAGAGGAATTAACCAAAGGCTCAGCGTGCCGTGCCGGAACCAGATTAGGGCCTGAAGCCATCCTGCGGTGTTGCGGCCAGCTCACAAGAAAGCGAGTTGAAGAAAGGAGCTCAGGGGCACTGTAATTCACAAACCTGCAGAGTTATAAATGACAGCTATCGTCCAAAAATAGACTGAAGTAAGGCTGCCAAGAGGACTTGAAAGCGGGGCAGAATTGCAGGAAACCGATTACAGGAGGTAGACTGGAATTGCATTGAAAGAATAGGTAAAGAGGCAGAACGTCCACAATGATGCACTTGGCCAAAAAGGGCATATGCGTTTTTTCCTGAATATATTCAGGAAAAAACGCATACGCACTTTTTGGCCAACCAAGCAAGCTTGCAAAGGAAATCTGCACTACAATGAAGTCTCACTTCCCCCCGGTCAAAAGGGCCATCTGAAAAAAGTGTAAAATCCAGAAAGGCAACAGGCCATTGAGAACTGGGAGCCTTGTTATGCTGATGGGCGGGATGTAAATTGCCAACAGACACTTGGGAAAAGTGTATGGTGTTTCCTGAAACATCTAAAAAACAAAGCAACAGAGCCTAGGGCACTTCCACTTATGGTCCTATAGCTTAGGGAAATTAAAATCAAAAAGACACAGCCACCCCAAAGTTTGGAACAGCTCTGTTTACAAGAACCTCGTTTACAGTACAAGTTCAACATCGCAGAAAGTGAAAAATGGATAAAGAACTTGTGGTATTTACTTACAATGCAGTATCACTCAGCAATGAAATCTATGTCATCAGGCCCGTAGCAGCATAATGAGTGGATTCAGTTACGATGATTCTAACTGAAATAAGTCACACAGAAAAAGAAACATCATAAGATATCACTAATACATGGAATGTAAACTTGGTTACACAGGTACTGCATTCCAAAACAGAACAGGGTCTCAAATTTAGAAAACCAACTTATGCTTGCTTAAGGGGAAAGGTGAGTTGGGGTGCTGCATAAAACCAGAGATTGAAATGAGCACAGATAAAGTTCCTTAAGTCAAATATGGAATAGACAAGAGCTACTCCTTGTTCAACGAAATGGACTCAACACCGCATATTAAACGCCTAAGAATGTACCTGACTAGTAAGTATCGTAAAACCTATGGATTGCTATGTCTCCAAAAGAGAATCAAGCATGTGTACAGGGGCATAAACGCAGCAGTGATAGGATTGGAGAGGTTCGGTGAGCAAATGAAGACCCTTTGAAGTCATATTGCATGGTACCCATTACACGGGTCTCAACTCTCCAGGTTTAAGGTATTCTTCCTTCAGCTAAAACATGCATGTGGAACCCAAGTATGATCAACCATGTGAACGGAAGACGTGTTCAAATATGTCTCAGTTTTCCTCCCCTGGTACTCGGGTGCAACATTCCAGACGCTTTACTAACACTCTCCCGGTTTGGAGAGTCAGTCCCTTTAATCTCCTGTTTGGCCCAGTTTGCAATTTTTGCGGAAGATGAACAGGAATAGCGAGAACCAATGAGAGGCTAGCTGGAGGTGTCTGGACGGGCAAATTTAACTCTCATTTCCCACCAGGAAGAGGAATTCACCAAAGGCTCAGCGTGCCGTGCCGGAACCAGATTAGGGCCTGAAGCCATCCTGCGGTGTTGCGGCCAGGTCACAAGAAAGCGAGTTGAAGAAAGGAGCTCAGGGGCACTGTAATTCACAAACCTGCAGAGTTATAAATGACAGCTATCGTCCAAAAATATACTGAAGTAAGGCTGCCAAGAGCACTTGAAAGCGGGGCAGAATTGCAGGAAACCGATTTCAGGAGGTAGACTGGAATTGCATTGAAAGCATAGGAAAAGAGGCAGAACGTCCACAATGATGCACTTGGCCAAAAAGGGTGTATGCGTTTTTTCCTGAATATATTCAGGAAAAAACGCATACGCCCTTTTTGGCCAACCAAGCAAGCTTGCAAAGGAAATCTGCACTACAATGAAGTCTCACTTCCCCCCGGTCAAAAGGGCCATCTGAAAAAAGGGTAAAATCCAGAAAGGCAGGACAGGCCATGGAGAACTGGGAGCCTTGTTATGCTGATGGGCGGGATGTAAATTGCCAACAGACACTCGGGAGAAGTGTATGGTGTTTCCTGAAACATCTAAAAAACAAAGCAACAGAGCCTAGGGCACTTCCACTTATGGTCCTATAGCTTAGGGAAATTAAAATCAAAAAGACACAGCCACCCCAAAGTTTGGTACGCCTCTGTTACAAGAACCTCGTTTACAGTACAAGTTCAACATCGCAGAAAGTGAAAAATGGATAAAGAACTTGTGGTATTTACTTACAAAGCAATATCACTCAGCAATGAAATCTGTGTCATCAGGCCCTTAGCAGCACAATGAGTGGATTCAGGTATGATGATTCTAACTGAAATAAGTCACACAGAAAAAGAAACATCATAAGATATCAGTAATACACGGAATGGAAACTTGGCTACACAGGAACTGAATTACAGAACGAACAGGGTCTCAAATTTAGAAAACCAACTTATGCTTGCTTAAGGGGAAAGGTGAGTTGGGGTGCTGCATAAAACCAGAGATTGAAATGAGCACAGATAAAGTTCCTTAAGCCAAAAATGGAATAGACAAGAGCTACTCCTTGCTCAACGAAATGGACTCAAAACCCCATATTAAACGCCTAAGAATGTACCTGACTAGTAAGTATCTAAAAACCTATGGATTGCTATGTCTCCGAAAGAGAATCAAGCATGTGTACATGGGCATAAACGCAGCAGTGATAGGATTGGAGAGGTTCGGTGAGCAAATGAAGACCCTTTGAATTCATATTGCATGGTACCCATTCCACGGGTTTCAACTACCCAGGTTTAAGGTATTCTTCCTTCAGCTAAAACATGCATGTGGAACCTAGAGTATGATCAACCATGTGATCGGGAGACGTTTTCAAATATGTCTCAGTTTTCATACCCTGGTACTCGGGTGCAACATTCCAGACGCTTTACTAACACTCTCCCGACTTGGAGAGTCAGTCCCTTTAACCTCCTGTTTGGCCCAGTTTGCAATTTCTGCGGAAGATGAACAGGAATAGCGAGAACCAATGAGAGGCTAGCTGGAGGTGTGTGGACGGGCAAATTTAACTCTCATTTCCCACCAGGAAGAGGAAATACCCAAAGGCTCAGCGTGCCATACCAGAACCAGATTAGGACCTGAAGCCATCCTGCGGTGTTGCGGCCAGCTCAAAAGAAAGCGAGTTGAAGAAAGGAGCACAGGGGCACTGTAATTCACAAACCTGCAGAGTTATAAATGACAGCTATCGTCCAAAAATATACTGAAGTAAGGCTGCCAAGAGGACTTGAAAGCGGGGCAGAATTGCAGGAAACCGATTTCAAGAGGTAGACTGGAATTGCATTGAAAGCATAGGAAAAGAGGCAGAACGTCCACAATGATGCACTTGGCCAAAAAGGGCGTATGCGTTTTTTCCTGAATATATTCAGGAAAAGACGCATACGCCCTTCTTGGCCAACCAAGCAAGCTTGCAAAGGAAATCTGCACTACAATGAAGTCTCACTTCCCCCCGGTGAAAAGGGCCATCTGAAAAAAGTGTAAAATCCAGAAAGGCAGGACAGGCCATGGAGAACTGGGAGCCTTGTTATGCTGATGGGCGGGATGTAAATTGCCAACAACCACTCGGGAGAAGTGTATGGTGTTTCCTGAAACATGTAAAAAACAAAGCAACAGAACCTAGGGCACTTCCACTTATGGTCCTATAGCTTAGGGAAATTAAAATCAAAAAGACACAGCCACCCCAAAGTTTGGAACGGCTCTGTTTACAAGAACCTCGTTTACAGTACAAGTTCAACATCGCAGAAAGTGAAAAATGGAGAAAGAAGTTGTGGTATTTACTTACAAAGCAATATCACTCAGCAATGAAATCTGTGTCATCAGGCCCTTAGCAGCACAATGAGTGGATTCAGGTATGATGATTCTAACTGAAATAAGTCACACAGAAAAAGAAACATCATAAGATATCAGTAATACACGGAATGGAAACTTGGCTACACAGGAACTGAATTACAGAACAGAACAGGGTCTCAAATTTAGAAAACCAACTTATGCTTGCTTAAGGGGAAAGGTGAGTTGGGGTGCTGCATAAAACCAGAGATTGAAATGAGCACAGATAAAGTTTCTTAAGCCAAAAATAGAATAGACAAGAGCTACTCCTTGCTCAACGAAATGGACACAACACCGCATATTAAACGCCTAAGAATGTACCTGACTAGTAAGTATCTAAAAACCCATGGATTGCTATGTCTCTGAAAGAGAATCAAGCATGTGTACAGGGGCATAAATGCAGCAGTGATAGGATTGGAGAGGTTCGGTGAGCAAATGAAGACCCTTTGAATTCATATTGCATGGTACCCATTCCACGGGTTTCAACTACCCAGGTTTAAGGTATTCTTCCTTCAGCTAAAACATGCATGTGGAACCTAGAGTATGATCAACCATGTGATCGGGAGACGTGTTCAAATATGTCTCAGTTTTCGTCCCCTGGTACTCGGGTGCAACATTCCAGACGCTTTACTAACACTCTCCCGACTTGGAGAGTCAGTCCCTTTAACCTCCTGTTTGGCCCAGTTTGCAATTTCTGCGGAAGATGAACAGGAATAGCGAGAACCAATGAGAGGTTAGCTGGAGGTGTCTGGACGGGCAAATTTAACTCTCATTTCCCACCAGGAAGAGGAATTAACCAAAGGCTCAGCATGCCGTGCCGGAACCAGATTAGGGCCTGAAGCCATCCTGCGGTGTTTCGGCCAGCTCAAAAGAAAGCGAGTTGAAAAAAGGAGCTCAGGGACACTGTAATTCACCAACCTGCAGAGTTATAAATGACAGCTATCGTCCAAAAATAGACTGAAGTAAGGCTGCCAAGAGGACTTGAAAGCGGGGCAGAATTGCAGGAAACCGATTTCAGGAGGTAGACTGGAATTGCATTGAAAGCATAGGAAAAGAGGCAGAACGTCCACAATGATGCACTTGGCCAAAAAGGGTGTATGCGTTTTTTCCTGAACATATTCAGGAAAAAACGCATACGCCCTTTTTGGCCAACCAAGCAAGCTTGCAAAGGAAATCTGCACTACAATGAAGTCTCACTTCCCCCCGGTCAAAAGGGCCATCTGAAAAAAGGGTAAAATCCAGAAAGGCAGGACAGGCCATGGAGAACTGGGAGCCTTGTTATGCTGATGGGCGGGATGTAAATTGCCAACAGACACTCGGGAGAAGTGTATGGTGTTTCCTGAAACATCTAAAAAACAAAGCAACAGAGCCTAGGGCACTTCCACTTATGGTCCTATAGCTTAGGGAAATTAAAATCAAAAAGACACAGCCACCCCAAAGTTTGGTACGCCTCTGTTACAAGAACCTCGTTTACAGTACAAGTTCAACATCGCAGAAAGTGAAAAATGGATAAAGAACTTGTGGTATTTACTTACAATGCAGTATCACTCAGCAATGAAATCTATGTCATCAGCCCCGTAGCAGCATAATGAGTGGATTCAGGTACGATGATTCTAACTGAAATAAGTCACACAGAAAAAGAAACATCATAAGATATCACTAATACATGGAATGTAAACTTGGCTACACAGGTACTGCATTCCAAAACAGAACAGGGTCTCAAATTTAGAAAACCAACTTATGCTTGCTTAAGGGGAAAGGTGAGTTGGGGTGCTGCATAAAACCAGAGATTGAAATGAGCACAGATAAAGTTTCTTAAGCCAAAAATGGAATAGACAAGAGCTACTCCTTGCTCAACGAAATGGACTCAACACCGCATATTAAACGCCTAAGAATGTACCTGACTAGTAAGTATCTAAAAACCTATGGATTGCTATGTCTCCGAAAGAGAATCAAGCATGTGTACAGGGGCATAAACGCAGCAGTGATAGGATTGGAGAGGTTCGGTGAGCAAATGAAGACCCTTTGAATTCATATTGCATGGTACCCATTCCAAGGGTTTCAACTACCCAGGTTTAAGGTATTCTTCCTTCAGCTAAAACATGCATGTGGAACCTAGAGTATGATCAACCATGTGATCGGGAGACGTGTTCAAATATGTCTCAGTTTTCATACCCTGGTACTCGGGTGCAACATTCCAGACGCTTTACTAACACTCTCCCGACTTGGAGAGTCAGTCCCTTTAACCTCCTGTTTGGCCCAGTTTGCAATTTCTGCGGAAGATGAACAGGAATAGCGAGAACCAATGAGAGGCTAGCTGGAGGTGTCTGGACGGGCAAATTTAACTCTCATTTCCCACCAGGAAGAGGAATTAACCAAAGGCTCAGCATGCCGTGCCGGAACCAGATTAGGGCCTGAAGCCATCCTGCGGTGTTTCGGCCAGCTCAAAAGAAAGCAAGTTGAAGAAAGGTGCTCAGGGGCACTGTAATTCACAAACCTGCAGAGTTATAAATGACAGCTATCGTCCAAAAATAGACTGAAGTAAGGCTGCCAAGAGGACTTGAAAGCGGGGCAGAATTGCAGGAAACCGATTTCAGGAGGTAGACTGGAATTGCATTGAAAGCATAGGAAAAGAGGCAGAACGTCCACAATGATGCACTTGGCCAAAAAGGGCGTATGCGTTTTTTCCTGAATATATTCAGGAAAAAACGCATACGCCCTTCTTGGCCAACCAAGCAAGCTTGCAAAGGAAATCTGCACTACAATGAAGTCTCACTTCCCCCCGGTCAAAAGGGCCATCTGAAAAAAGTGTAAAATCCAGAAAGGCAGGACAGGCCATGGAGAACTGGGAGCCTTGTTATGCTGATGGGCGGGATGTAAATTGCCAACAGACACTCAGGAGAAGTGTATGGTGTTTCCTGAAACACCTAAAAAACAAAGCAACAGAGCCTTGGGCACTTCCACTTATGGTCCTATAGCTTAGGGAAATTAAAATCAAAAAGACACAGCCACCCCAAAGTTTGGGACGCCTCTGTTTACAAGAACCTCGTTTACAGTACAAGTTCAACATCGCAGAAAATGAAAAATGGATAAAGAACTTGTGGTATTTACTTACAAAGCAATATCACTCAGCAATGAAATCTGTGTCATCAGGCCCTTAGCAGCACAATGAGTGGATTCAGGTATGATGATTCTAACTGAAATAAGTCACACAGAAAAAGAAACATCATAAGATATCAGTAATACACGGAATGGAAACTTGGCTACACAGGAACTGAATTACAGAACAGAACAGGGTCTCAAATTTAGAAAACCAACTTATGCTTGCTTAAGGGGAAAGGTGAGTTGGGGTGCTGCATAAAACCAGAGATTGAAATGAGCACAGATAAAGTTCCTTAAGCCAAAAATGGAATAGACAAGAGCTACTCCTTGCTCAACGAAATGGACTCAAAACCCCATATTAAACGCCTAAGAATGTACCTGACTAGTAAGTATCTAAAAACCTATGGATTGCTATGTCTCCGAAAGAGAATCAAGCATGTGTACAGGGGCATAAACGCAGCAGTGATAGGATTGGAGAGGTTCGGTGAGCAAATGAAGACCCTTTGAATTCATATTGCATGGTACCCATTCCACGGGTTTCAACTACCCAGGTTTAAGGTATTCTTCCTTCAGCTAAAACATGCATGTGGAACCTAGAGTATGATCAACCATGTGATCGGGAGACGTTTTCAAATATGTCTCAGTTTTCATACCCTGGTACTCGGGTGCAACATTCCAGACGCTTTACTAACACTCTCCCGACTTGGAGAGTCAGTCCCTTTAACCTCCTGTTTGACCCAGTTTGCAATTTCTGCGGAAGATGAACAGGAATAGCGAGAACCAATGAGAGGCTAGCTGGAGGTGTGTGGACGGGCAAATTTAACTCTCATTTCCCACCAGGAAGAGGAAATACCCAAAGGCTCAGCGTGCCATACCAGAACCAGATTAGGACCTGAAGCCATCCTGCGGTGTTGCGGCCAGCTCAAAAGAAAGCGAGTTGAAGAAAGGAGCACAGGGGAACTGTAATTCACAAACCTGCAGAGTTATAAATGACAGCTATCGTCCAAAAATATACTGAAGTAAGGCTGCCAAGAGGACTTGAAAGCGGGGCAGAATTGCAGGAAACCGATTTCAAGAGGTAGACTGGAATTGCATTGAAAGCATAGGAAAAGAGGCAGAACGTCCACAATGATGCACTTGGCCAAAAAGGGCGTATGCGTTTTTTCCTGAATATATTCAGGAAAAGACGCATACGCCCTTCTTGGCCAACCAAGCAAGCTTGCAAAGGAAATCTGCACTACAATGAAGTCTCACTTCCCCCCGGTGAAAAGGGCCATCTGAAAAAAGTGTAAAATCCAGAAAGGCAGGACAGGCCATGGAGAACTGGGAGCCTTGTTATGCTGATGGGCGGGATGTAAATTGCCAACAACCACTCGGGAGAAGTGTATGGTGTTTCCTGAAACATCTAAAAAACAAAGCAACAGAACCTAGGGCACTTCCACTTATGGTCCTATAGCTTAGGGAAATTAAAATCAAAAAGACACAGCCACCCCAAAGTTTGGAATGGCTCTGTTTACAAGAACCTCATTTACAGTACAAGTTCAACATCGCAGAAAGTGAAAAATGGAGAAAGAAGTTGTGGTATTTACTTACAAAGCAATATCACTCAGCAATGAAATCTGTGTCATCAGGCCCTTAGCAGCACAATGAGTGGATTCAGGTATGATGATTCTAACTGAAATAAGTCACACAGAAAAAGAAACATCATAAGATATCAGTAATACACGGAATGTAAGCTTGGCTACACAGGAACTGAATTACAGAACAGAACAGGGTCTCAAATTTAGAAAACCAACTTATGCTTGCTTAAGGGGAAAGGTGAGTTGGGGTGCTGCATAAAACCAGAGATTGAAATGAGCACAGATAAAGTTTCTTAAGCCAAAAATGGAATAGACAAGAGCTACTCCTTGCTCAACGAAATGGACACAACACCGCATATTAAACGCCTAAGAATGTACCTGACTAGTAAGTATCTAAAAACCCATGGATTGCTATGTCTCTGAAAGAGAATGAAGCATGTGTACAGGGGCATAAATGCAGCAGTGATAGGATTGGAGAGGTTCGGTGAGCAAATGAAGACCCTTTGAATTCATATTGCATGGTACCCATTCCACGGGTTTCAACTACCCAGGTTTAAGGTATTCTTCCTTCAGCTAAAACATGCATGTGGAACCTAGAGTATGATCAACCATGTGATCGGGAGACGTGTTCAAATATGTCTCAGTTTTCGTCCCCTGGTACTCGGGTGCAACATTCCAGACGCTTTACTAACACTCTCCCGACTTGGAGAGTCAGTCCCTTTAACCTCCTGTTTGGCTCAGTTTGCAATTTCTGCGGAAGATGAACAGGAATAGCGAGAACCAATGAGAGGTTAGCTGGAGGTGTCTGGACGGGCAAATTTAACTCTCATTTCCCACCAGGAAGAGGAATTAACCAAAGGCTCAGCATGCCGTGCCGGAACCAGATTAGGGCCTGAAGCCATCCTGCGGTGTTTCGGCCAGCTCAAAAGAAAGCGAGTTGAAAAAAGGAGCTCAGGGACACTGTAATTCACCAACCTGCAGAGTTATAAATGACAGCTATCGTCCAAAAATAGACTGAAGTAAGGCTGCCAAGAGGACTTGAAAGCGGGGCAGAATTGCAGGAAACCGATTTCAGGAGGTAGACTGGAATTGCATTGAAAGCATAGGAAAAGAGGCAGAACGTCCACAATGATGCACTTGGCCAAAAAGGGCGTATGCGTTTTTTCCTGAATATATTCAGGAAAAAACGCATACGCCCTTTTTGGCCAACCAAGCAAGCGTGCAAAGGAAATCTGCACTACAATGAAGTCTCACTTCCCCCCGGTCAAAAGGGCCATCTGAAAAAAGTGTAAAATCCAGAAAGGCAGGACAGGCCATGGAGAACTGGGAGCCTTGTTATGCTGATGGGCGGGATGTAAATTGCCAACAGACACTCGGGAGAAGTGTATGGTGTTTCCTGAAACACCTAAAAAACAAAGCAACAGAGCCTTGGGCACTTCCACTTATGATTCTATAGCTTAGGGAAATTAAAATCAAAAAGACACAGCCACCCCAAAGTTTGGGACGCCTCTGTTTACAAGAACCTCGTTTACAGTACAAGTTCAACATCGCAGAAAGTGAAAAATGGATAAAGAAGTTGTGGTATTTACTTACAAAGCAATATCACTCAGCAATGAAATCTGTGTCATCAGGCCCTTTGCAGCACAATGAGTGGATTCAGGTATGATGATTCTAACTGAAATAAGTCACACAGAAAAAGAAACATCATAAGATATCAGTAATACACGGAATGTAAGCTTGGCTACACAGGAACTGAATTACAGAACAGAACAGGGTCTCAAATTCAGAAAACCAACTTATGCTTGCTTAAGGGGAAAGGTGAGTTGGGGTGCTGCATAAAACCAGAGATTGAAATGAGCACAGATAAAGTTCCTTAAGTCAAATATGGAATAGACAAGAGCTACTCCTTGCTCAACGAAATGGACTCAACACCGCATATTAAACGCCTAAGAATGTACCTGACTAGTAAGTATCGTAAAACCTATGGATTGCTATGTCTCCAAAAGAGAATCAAGCATGTGTACAGGGGCATAAACGCAGCAGTGATAGGATTGGAGAGGTTCGGTTAGCAAATGAAGACCCTTTGAAGTCATATTGCATGGTACCCATTACACGGGTCTCAACTCTCCAGGTTTAAGGTAATCTTCCTTCAGCTAAAACATGCATGTGGAACCCAAGTATGATCAACCATGTGAACGGGAGACGTGTTCAAATATGTCTCAGTTTTCCTCCCCTGGTACTCGGGTGCAACATTCCAGACGCTTTACTAACACTCTCCCCACTTGGAGAGTCAGCACCTTTAAACTCCTGTTTGGCCCAGTTTGCAATTTCTGCGGAAGATGAACAGGAATAGCGAGAACCAATGAGAGGCTAGCTGGAGGTGTCTGGACGGGAAATTTAACTCTCATTTCCCACCAGGAAGAGGAAATAACCAAAGGCTCAGCGTGCCATACCGGAACCAGATTAGGGCCTGAAGCCTTCCTGCGGTGTTGCGGCCAGCTCAAAAGAAAGCGAGTTGAAGAAAGGAGCTCAGGGGCACTGTAATTCACAAACCTGCAGAGTTATAAATGACAGCTATCATCCAAAAATATACTGAAGTAAGGCTGCCAAGAGGACTTGAAAGTGGGGCAGAATTGCAGGAAACCGATTTCAGGAGGTAGACTGGAATTGCATTGAAAGCATAGGAAAAGAGGCAGAACGTCCACAATGATGCACTTGGCCAAAAAGGGCGTATGCGTTTTTTCCTGAATATATTCAGGAAAAAACGCATACGCCCTTTTTGGCCAACCAAGCAAGCTTGCAAAGGAAATCTGCACTACAATGAAGTCTCACTTCCCCCCGGTCAAAAGGGCCATCTGAAAAAAGTGTAAAATCCAGAAAGGCAGGACAGGCCATGGAGAACTGGGAGCCTTGTTATGCTGATGGGTGGGATGAAAATTGCCAACAGACACTCAGGAGAAGTGTATTGTGTTTCCTGAAACATCTAAAAAACAAAGCAACAGAGCCTAGGGCACTTCCACTTATGGTCCTATAGCTTAGGGAAATTAAAATCAAAAAGACACAGCCACCCCAAAGTTTGGGACGCCTCCGTTTACAAGAACCTCGTTTACCATACAAGTTCAATATCACAGAAAGTGAAAAATGGATAAAAAACTTGTGGTACTTACGTACAATGCAGTATCACTCAGCAATGAAATCTATGTCATCAGGCCCGTAGCAGCATAATGAGTGGATTCAGGTACGATGATTCTAACTGAAATAAGTCACACAGAAAAAGAAACATCATAAGATATCACTAATACACGGAATGTAAACTTGGCTACACAGGAACTGAATTCCAAAACAGAACAGGTTCTCAAATTTAGAAAACCAACTTATGCTTGCTTAAGGGGAAAGGTGAGTTGGGGTGCTGCATAAAACCAGAGATTGAAATGAGCACAGATAAAGTTCCTTAAGCCAAATATGGAATAGACAAGAGCTACTCCTTGCTCAACGAAATGGACTCAACACCGCATATTAAACGCCTAAGAATGTACCTGACTAGTAAGTATCGTAAAACCTATGGATTGCTATGTCTCCAAAAGAGAATCAAGCATGTGTACAGGGGCATAAACGCAGCAGTGATAGGATTGGAGAGGTTCGGTTAGCAAATGAAGACCCTTTGAAGTCATATTGCATGGTACCCATTACACGGGTCTCAACTCTCCAGGTTTAAGGTAATCTTCCTTCAGCTAAAACATGCATGTGGAACCCAAGTATGATCAACCATGTGAACGGGAGACGTGTTCAAATATGTCTCAGTTTTCCTCCCCTGGTACTCGGGTGCAACATTCCAGACGCTTTACTAACACTCTCCCCACTTGGAGAGTCAGCACCTTTAAACTCCTGTTTGGCCCAGTTTGCAATTTCTGCGGAAGATGAACAGGAATAGCGAGAACCAATGAGAGGCTAGCTGGAGGTGTCTGGACGGGAAATTTAACTCTCATTTCCCACCAGGAAGAGGAAATAACCAAAGGCTCAGCGTGCCATACCGGAACCAGATTAGGGCCTGAAGCCATCCTGCGGTGTTGCGGCCAGCTCAAAAGAAAGCGAGTTGAAGAAATGAGCTCAGGGGCACTGTAATTCACAAACCTGCAGAGTTATAAATGACAGCTATCGTCCAAAAATATACTGAAGTAAGGCTGCCAAGAGGACTTGAAAGTGGGGCAGAATTGCAGGAAACCGATTTCAGGAGGTAGACTGGAATTGCATTGAAAGCATAGGAAAAGAGGCAGAACGTCCACAATGATGCACTTGGCCAAAAAGGGCGTATGCGTTTTTTCCTGAATATATTCAGGAAAAAACGCATACGCCCTTTTTGGCCAACCAAGCAAGCTTGCAAAGGAAATCTGCACTACAATGAAGTCTCACTTCCCCCCGGTCAAAAGGGCCATCTGAAAAAAGTGTAAAATCCAGAAAGGCAGGACAGGCCATGGAGAACTGGGAGCCTTGTTATGCTGATGGGTGGGATGTAAATTGCCAACAGACACTCAGGAGAAGTGTATTGTGTTTCCTGAAACATCTACAAAACAAAGCAACAGAGCCTAGGGCACTTCCACTTATGGTCCTATAGCTTAGGGAAATTAAAATCAAAAAGACACAGCCACCCCAAAGTTTGGGACGCCTCCGTTTACAAGAACCTCGTTTACCATACAAGTTCAATATCACAGAAAGTGAAAAATGGATAAAAAACTTGTGGTACTTACGTACAATGCAGTATTACTCAGCAATGAAATCTATGTCATCAGGCCCGTAGCAGCATAATGAGTGGATTCAGGTACGATGATTCTAACTGAAATAAGTCACACAGAAAAAGAAACATCATAAGATATCAGTAATACACGGAATGTAAACTTGGCTACACAGGAACTGAATTACAGAACAGAACAGGGTCTCAAATTTAGAAAACCAACTTATGCTTGCTTAAGGGTAAAGGTGAGTTGGGGTGCTGCATAAAACCAGAGATTGAAATGAGCACAGATAAAGTTCCTTAAGCCAAATATGTAATAGACAAGAGCTACTCCTTGCTCAACGAAATGGACTCAACACCGCATATTAAACGCCTAAGAATGTACCTGACTAGTAAGTATCTTAAAACCTATAGATTGCTACGTCTCCGAAAGAGAATCAAGCATGTGTACAGGGGCATAAACGCAGCAGTGATAGGATTGGAGAGGTTCGGTGAGCAAATGAAGACCCTTTGAAGTCATATTGCATGGTACCCATTCCACAGGTTTCAACTACCAAGGTTTTAGGTATTCTTCCTTCAGCTAAAACATGCATGTGGAACCCAGAGTATGATCAACCATGTGATCGGGAGACGTGTTCAAATATGTCTCAGTTTTCCTCCCCTGGTACTCGGGTTCGACATTCCAGACGCTTTACTAACACTCTCCCCACTTGGAGAGTCAGAGCCTTTAACCTCCTCATTGGCCCAGTTTGCAATTTCTGCGGAAGATGAACAGGAATAGTGAGAACCAATGAGAGGCTAGCTGGAGGTGTCTGGACGGGAAATTTAACTCTCATTTCCCACCAGGAAGAGGAAATAACCAAAGGCTCAGCGTGCCGTACCGGAACCAGATTAGGGCCTGAAGCCATCCTGCGGTGTTGCGGCCAGCTCAAAAGAAAGCGAGTTGAAGAAAGGAGCTCAGGGGCACTGTAATTCACAAACCTGCAGAGTTATAAATGACAGCTATCGTCCAAAAATATACTGAAGTAAGGCTGCCAAGAGGACTTGAAAGCGGGGCAGAATTGCAGGAAACCGATTTCAGGAGGTAGACTGGAATTGCATTGAAAGCAGAGGAAAAGAGGCAGAACGTCCACAGTAATGCACTTGGCCAAAAAGGGAGTATGCGTTTTTTCCTGAATATATTCAGGAAAAAACGCATACGCCCTTTTTGGCCAACCAAGCAAGCTTGCAAAGGAAATCTGCACTACAATGAAGTCTCACTTCCCCCCGGTCAAAAGGGCCATCTGAAAAAAGTGTAAAATCCAGAAAGGCAGGACAGGCCATGGAGAACTGGGAGCCTTGTTATGCTGATGGGCGGGATGTAAATTGCCAACAGACACTCGGGAGAAGTGTATGGTGTTTCCTGAAACATCTAAAAAACAAAGCAACAGAGCCTAGGGCACTTCCACTTATGGTCCTATAGCTTAGGGAAATTAAAATCAAAAAGACACAACTACCTCAAAGTTTGGGACGCCTCTGTTTACAAGAACCTCGTTTACCATACAAGTTCAATATCACAGAAAGTGAAAAATGGATAAAGAAGTTGAGGTACTTACGTACAATGCAGTATCACTCAGCAATGAAATCTATGTCATCAGGCCCGTAGCAGCATAATGAGTGGATTCAGGTACGATGATTCTAACTGAAATAAGTCACACAGAAAAAGAAACATCATAAGATATCACTAATACACGGAATGTAAACTTGGCTACACAGGAACTGAATTCCAAAACAGAACAGGTTCTCAAATTTAGAAAACCAACTTATGCTTGCTTAAGTGGAAAGGTGAGTTGGGATGCTGCATAAAACCAGAGATTGAAATGAGCACAGATAAAGTTCCTTAAGCCAAATATGGAATAGACAAGAGCTACTCCTTGCTCAACGAAATGGACTCAACACCGCATATTAAACACCTAAGAATGTACCTGACTAGTAAGTATCTTAAAACCTATGGATTGCTATGTCTCTGAAAGAGAATCAAGCATGTGTACAGGGGCATAAACGCTGCAGTGATAGGATTGGAGAGGTTCGGTGAGCAAATGAAGACCCTTTGAAGTCATATTGCATGGTACCCATTCCACGGGTTTCAACTACCCAGGTTTAAGGTATTCTTCCTTCAGCTAAAACATGCATGTGGAACCTAGAGTATGATCAACCATGTGATCGGGAGACGTGTTCAAATATGTCTCAGTTTTCGTACCCTGGTACTCGGGTGCAACATTCCAGTTGCTTCACTAACACTCTCCCGACTTGGAGAGTCAGCGCCTTTAACCTCCTGTTTGGCCCAGTTTGCAATTTCTGCGGAAGATGAACAGGAATAGCGAGAACCAATGAGAGACTAGCTGGAGGTGTCTGGACGGGCAAATTTAACTCTCATTTCCCACCAGGAAGAGGAAATAACCAAAGCCTCAGCGTGCCATGCCGGAACCAGATTAGGGCCTGAAGCCATCCTGCGGTGTTGCGGCCAGGTCACAAGAAAGCGAGTTGAAGAAAGGAGCTCAGGGGCACTGTAATTCACAAACCTGCAGAGTTATAAATGACAGCTATCGTCCAAAAATAGACTGAAGTAAGGCTGCCAAGAGGACTTGAAAGCGGGGCAGAATTGCAAGAAACTGATTTCAGGAGGTAGACTGGAATTGCATTGAAAGCATAGGAAAAGAGGCAGAACGTCCACAATGATGCACTTGGCCAAAAAGGGCGTATGTGTTTTTTCCTGAATATATTCAGGAAAAAACGCATACGCCCTTTTTGGCCACCCAAGCAAGCTTGCAAAGGAAATCTGCACTACAATGAAGTCTCACTTCCCCCCGGTCAAAAGGGCCATCTGAAAAAAGTGTAAAATCCAGAAAGGCAGGACAGGCCATGGAGAACTGGGAGCCTTGTTATGCTGATGGGCGGGATTTAAATTGCCAACAGACATTCGGGAGAAGTGTATGGTGTTTCCTGAAACATCTAAAAAACAAAGCAACAGAACCTAGGGCACTTCCACTTATGGTCCTATAGCTTAGGGAAATTAAAATCAAAAAGACACAGCCACCCCAAAGTTTGGAACGGCTCTGTTTACAAGAACCTCGTTTACAGTACAAGTTCAACATCGCAGAAAGTGAAAAATGGATAAAGAAGTTGTGGTATTTACTTACAAAGCAATATCACTCAGCAATGAAATCTGTGTCATCAGGCCCTTAGCAGCAAATGAGTGGATTCAGGTATGATGATTCTAACTGAAATAAGTCACACAGAAAAAGAAACATCATAAGATATCAGTAATACACGGAATGTAAACTTGGCTACACAGGAACTGAATTACAGAACAGAACAGGGTCTCAAATTTAGAAAACCAACTTATGCTTGCTTAAGAGGAAAGGTGAGTTGGGGTGCTGCATTAAAACCAGAGATTGAAATGAGCACAGATAAAGTTCCTTAAGCCAAATATGGAATAGACAAGAGCTACTCCTTGCTCAACGAAATGGACTCAACACCGCATATTAAACGCCTAAGAATGTACCTGACTAGTAAGTATCTTAAAACCTATGGAATGCTATGTCTCTGAAGAGAATCAAGCATGTGTACAGGAGCATAAACGCAGCAGTGATAGGATTGGTGAGGTTCGGTGAGCAAATGAAGACCCTTTGAAGTCATATTGCATGGTACCCATTCCACGGGTTTCAACTACCCAGGTTTTAGGTATTCTTCCTTCAGCTAAAACATGCATGTGGAACCCAGAGTATGATCAACCATGTGATCGGGAGACGTGTTCAAATATGTCTCAGTTTTCCTCCCCTGGTACTCGGGTGCAACATTCCAGACGCTTTACTAACACTCTCCCCACTTGGAGAGTCAGCGCCTTTAACCTCCTGTTTGACACAGTTTGCAATTTCTGCGGAAGATGAACAGGAATAGTGAGAACCAATGAGAGGCTAGCTGGAGGTGTCTGGACGGGCAAATTTAACTCTCATTTCCCACCAGGAAGAGGAAATAACCAAAGGCTCAGCGTGCCGTTCTGGAACCAGATTAGGGCCTGAAGCCATCCTGCGGTGTTGCTGCCAGGTCACAAGAAAGCGAGTTGAAGAAAGGAGCTCAGGGGCACTGTAATTCACAAACCTGCAGAGTTATAAATGACAGCTATCGTCCAAAAATAGACTGAAGTAAGGCTGCCAAGAGGACTTGAAAGCGGGGCAGAATTGCAGGAAACCGATTTCAGGAGGTAGACTGGAATTGCATTGAAAGCATAGGAAAAGAGGCAGAACGTCCACAATGATGCACTTGGCCAAAAAAGGCGTATGCGTTTTTTCCTGAATATATTCAGGAAAAAACGCATACGCCCTTTTTGGCCAACCAAGCAAGCTTGCAAAGGAAATCTGCACTACAATGAAGTCTCACTTCCCCCGGGTCAAATGGGCCATCTGAAAAAAGTGTAAAATCCAGAAAGGCAGGACAGGCCATGGAGAACTGGGAGCCTTGTTATGCTGATGGGCGGGATGTAAATTGCCAACAGCCACTCCGGAGAAGTGTATGGTGTTTCCTGAAACATCTAAAAAACAAAGCAACAGAGCCTAGTGCACTTCCACTTATGGTCCTATAGCTTAGGGAAATTAAAATCAAAAAGACACAGCCACCCCAAAGTTTGGGACGCCTCTGTTTACAAGAACCTCGTTTACCGTACAAGTTCAATATCACAGAAAGTGAAAAATGGATAAAGAACTTGTGGTACTTACGTACAATACAGTATCACTCAGCAATGAAATCTATGTCACCAGGCCCGTAGCAGCATAATGAGTGGATTTGGGTATGGTGATTCTAACTGAAATAAGTCAGACAGAAAAAGAAACATCAAAAATTATCACTAATACATGGAATTTAAACTTGGCTACAGAGGAACTGAATTACAAAACAGAACAGGGTCTCAAATTTAGAAAACCAACGTATGCTTGCTTAAGTGGAAAGGTGAGTTGGGGTGCTTCATAAAACCAGAGATTGAAATGAGCACAGATAAAGTTCCTTAAGCCAAATATGGAATAGACAAGAGCTACTCCATGCTCAACGAAATGGACTCCACACCCCATATTAAACGCCTAAGAATATACCTGACTAGTAAGTATCTTAAAACCTATGGATTGCTATGTCTCCAAAAGAGAATCAAGCGTGTGTACAAGGGTTATAAACGCAGCAGTGATAGGATTGGAGAGATTCGGTGAGCAAATGAAGACCCTTTGAAGTCATATTGCATGGTACCCATTCCACGGGTCTCAACTCTCCAGGTTTAAGGTATTCTTTCTTCAGCTAAAACATGCATTTGGAACCCAGAGTATGATCAGCCGTGTGATCGGGAGACGTGTTCAAATATGTCTCAGTTTTCGTCCCCTGGTACTTCGGTGCAACATTCCAGACGCTGTACTAACACTCTCCCCACTTGGAGAGTCAGTGCCTTTAACCTCCTGTTTGGCCCAGTTTGCAATTTCTGCGGAAGATGTACAGGAATAGGGAGAACCAATGACAGACAAGCGGGAGGTGTCTGGACGGGCAAATTTAACTCTCATTTCCCACCAGGATGAGGAATTAACCAAAGGCTCAGCGTGCCGTGCCAGAACCAGATTAGGGCCTGAAGACATCCTGCAGTGTTGCGGCCAGGTCACAAGAAAGCGAGTTGAAGAAAGGAGCTCAGGGGCACTGTAATTCACAAACCTGCAGAGTTATAAATGACAGCTATCGTCCAAAAATATACTGAAGTAAGGCTGCCAAGAAGACTTGAAAGCGGGGCAGAATTGCAGGAAACCGATTTCAGGAGGTAGACAGGAATTGCATTTCAAGCAGAGGAAAAGAGGCAGAACGTCCACAGTAATGCACTTGGCCAAAAAGGGAGTATGCGTTTTTTCCTGAATATATTCAGGAAAAAACGCATACGCCCTTTTTGGCCAACCAAGCAAGCTTGCAAAGGAAATCTGCACTACAATGAAGTCTCACTTCCCCCCGGTCAAAAGGGCCATCTGAAAAAAAGTGTAAAATCCAGAAAGGCAGGACAGGCCATGGAGAACTGGGAGCCTTGTTATGCTGATGGGCGGGATGTAAATTGCCAACAGACACTCGGGAGAAGTGTATGGTGTTTCCTGAAACATCTAAAAAACAAAGCAACAGAGCCTAGGGCACTTCCACTTATGGTCCTATAGCTTAGGGAAATTAAAATCAAAAAGACACAACCACCTCAAAGTTTGGGACGCCTCTGTTTACAAGAACCTCGTTTACCGTACAAGTTCAATATCACAGAAAGTGAAAAATGGATAAAGAACTTGTGGTACTTACGTACAATGCAGTATCACTCAGCAATGAAATCTATGTCATCAGGCCCTTAGCAGCATAATGAGTGGATTCAGGTATGATGATTCTAACTGAAATAAGTCACACAGAAAAAGAAACATCATAAGATATCACTAATACACGGAATGTAAACTTGGCTACACAGGAACTGAATTCCAAAACAGAACAGGTTCTCAAATTTAGAAAACCAACTTATGCTTGCTTAAGTGGAAAGGTGAGTTGGGATGCTGCATAAAACCAGAGATTGAAATGAGCACAGATAAAGTTCCTTAAGCCAAATATGTAATAGACAAGAGCTACTCCTTGCTCAACGAAATGGACTCAACACCCCATATTAAACACCTAAGAATGTACCTGACTAGTAAGTATCTTAAAACCTATGGATTGCTGTGTCTCTGAAAAAGAATCAAGCATGTGTACAGGGGCATAAACGCAGCAGTGATAGGATTGGAGAGGTTCGGTGAGCAAATGAAGACCCTTTGAAGTCATATTGCATGTTACCCATTCCACGGGTTTCAACTACCCAGGTTTAAGGTATTCTTCCTTCAGCTAAAACATGCATGTGGAACCTAGAGTATGATCAACCATGTGATCGGGAGACGTGTTCAAATATGTCTCAGTTTTCGTACCCTGGTACTCGGGTGCAACATTCCAGATGCTTCACTAACACTCTCCCGACTTGGAGAGTCAGCGCCTTTAACCTCCTGTTTGGCCCAGTTTGCAATTTCTGCGGAAGATGAACAGGAATAGCGAGAACCAATGAGAGACTAGCTGGAGGTGTCTGGACGGGCAAATTTAACTCTCATTTCCCACCAGGAAGAGGAAATAACCAAAGCCTCAGCATGCCATGCCGGAACCAGATTAGGGCCTGAAGCCATCCTGCGGTGTTGCGGCCAGCTCACAAGAAAGCGAGTTGAAGAAAGGAGCTCAGGGGCACTGTAATTCACAAACCTGCAGAGTTATAAATGATAGCTATCGTCCAAAAATATACTGAAGTAAGGCTGCCAAGAGGACTTGAAAGCGGGGCAGAATTGCAGGAAACCGATTTCAGGAGGTAGACTGGAATTGCATTGAAAGCATAGGAAAAGAGGCAGAACGTCCACAATGATGCACTTAGCCAAAAAGGGCGTATGCCTTTTTTCCTGAATATATTCAGGAAAAAACGCATACGCCCTTTTTGGCCACCCAAGCAAGCTTGCAAAGGAAATCTGCACTACAATGAAGTCTCACTTCCCCCTGGTCAAAAGGGACATCTGAAAAAAGTGTAAAATCCAGAAAGGCAGGACAGGCCATGGAGAACTGGGAGCCTTGTTATGCTGATGGGCGGGATGTAAATTGCCAACAACCACTCGGGAGAAGTGTATGGTGTTTCCTGAAACATCTAAAAAACAAAGCAACAGAACCTAGGGCACTTCCACTTATGGTCCTATAGCTTAGGGAAATTAAAATCAAAAAGACACAGCCACCCCAATGTTTGGAACGGCTCTGTTTACAAGAACCTCGTTTACAGTACAAGTTCAACATCGCAGAAAGTGAAAAATGGATAAAGAAGTTGTGGTATTTACTTACAAAGCAATATCACTCAGCAATGAAATCTGTGTCATCAGGCCCTTAGCAGCAAATGAGTGGATTCAGGTATGATGATTCTAACTGAAATAAGTCACACAGAAAAAGAAACATCATAAGATATCAGTAATACACGGAATGTAAACTTGGCTACACAGGAACTGAATTACAGAACAGAACAGGGTCTCAAATTTAGAAAACCAACTTATGCTTGCTTAAGAGGAAAGGTGAGTTGGGGTGCTGCATTAAAACCAGAGATTGAAATGAGCACAGATAAAGTTCCTTAAGCCAAATATGGAATAGACAAGAGCTACTCCTTGCTCAACGAAATGGACTCAACACCGCATATTAAACGCCTAAGAATGTACCTGACTAGTAAGTATCTTAAAACCTATGGATTGCTATGTCTCTGAAAGAGAATCAAGCATGTGTACAGGAGCATAAACGCAGCAGTGATAGGATTGGTGAGGTTCGGTGAGCAAATGAAGACCCTTTGAAGTCATATTGCATGGTACCCATTCCACGGGTTTCAACTACCCAGGTTTTAGGTATTCTTCCTTCAGCTAAAACATGCATGTGGAACCCAGAGTATGATCAACCATGTGATAGGGAGACGTGTTCAAATATGTCTCAGTTTTCCTCCCCTGGTACTCGGGTGCAACATTCCAGACGCTTTACTAACACTCTCCCCACTTGAAGAGTCAGCGCCTTTAACCTCCTGTTTGACACAGTTTGCAATTTCTGCGGAAGATGAACAGGAATAGTGAGAACCAATGAGAGGCTAGCTGGAGGTGTCTGGACGGGCAAATTTAACTCTCATTTCCCACCAGGAAGAGGAAATAACCAAAGGCTCAGCGTGCCGTACCGGAACCAGATTAGGGCCTGAAGCCATCCTGCGGTGTTGCTGCCAGGTCATAAGAAAGCGAGTTGAAGAAAGGAGCTCAGGGGCACTGTAATTCACAAACCTGCAGAGTTATAAATGACAGCTATCGTCCAAAAATAGACTGAAGTAAGGCTGCCAAGAGGACTTGAAAGCGGGGCAGAATTGCAGGAAACCGATTTCAGGAGGTAGACTGGAATTGCATTTCAAGCATAGGAAAAGAGGCAGAACGTCCACAATGATGCACTTGGCCAAAAAGGGCGTATGCGTTTTTTCCTGAATATATTCAGGAAAAAACACATACGCCCTTTTTGGCCAACCAAGCAAGCTTGCAAAGGAAATCTGCACTACAATGAAGTCTCACTTCCCCCGGGTCAAAAGGGCCATCTGAAAAAAGTGTAAAATCCAGAAAGGCAGGACAGGCCATGGAGAACTGGGAGCCTTTTTATGCTGATGGGCGGGATGTAAATTGCCAACAGAAACTCAGGAGAAGTGTATGGTGTTTCCTGAAACATCTAAAAAACAAAGCAACAGAGCCTAGGGCACTTCCACTTATGGTCCTATAGCTTAGGGAAATTAAAATAAAAAAGACACAGCCACCCCAAAGTTTGGGACGCCTCTGTTTACAAGAACCTCATTTACCGTACAAGTTCAATATCACAGAAAGTGAAAAATGGATAAAGAACTTGTGGTACTTACGTACAATGCAGTATCACTCAGCAATGAAATCTATGTCATCAGGCCCGTAGCAGCATAATGAGTGGATTCAGATACGATGATTCTAACGGAAATAAGTCACACAGAAAAAGAAACATCATAAGGTACCACTAATACACGGAATGTAAACTTGGCTACACAGGAACTGAATTCCAAAACAGAACAGGGTCTCAAATTTAGAAAACCAACTTATGCTTGCTTAAGGGGAAAGGTGAGTTGGGGTGCTGCATAAAACCAGAGATTGAAATGAGCACAGATAAAGTTCCTTAAGCCAAATATGGAATAGACAACAGCTACTCCTTGCTCAATGAAATGGACTCAACACCGCATATTAAACGCCTAAGAATGTACCTGACTAGTAAGTATCTTAAAACCTATGGATTGCTATGTCTCCGAAAGAGAATCAAGCATGTGTACAGGGGCATAAACGCAGCAGTGATAGGATTGGAGAGGTTCGGTGAGCAAATGAAGACCCTTTGAAGTCATATTGCATGGTACCCATTACACGGGTCTCAACTCTCCAGGTTTAAGGTATTCTTCCTTCAGCTAAAACATGCATGTGGAACCCAGAGTATGATCAACCGTGTGAATGGGAGACGTGTTAAAATATGTCTCAGTTTTCCTCCCCTGGTACTCGGGTGCAACATTCCAGATGCTTTACTAACACTCTCCCTACTTGGAGAGTCAGTGCCTTTAACCTCCTGTTTGCCCCAGTTTGCAATTTCTGCGGAAGATAAACAGGAATAGCGAGAACAAATGAGAGACTACCTGGAGGTGTCTGAACGGGCAAATTTAACTCTCATTTCCCACCAGGAAGAGGAATTAACCAAAGGCTCAGCGTGCCATGCAGGAACCACATTAGGGCCTGAAGACATCCTGCGGTGTTGAGGCCAGCTCACAAGAAAGCGAGTTGAAGAAATGAGCTCAGGGGCACTGTAATTCACAAACCTGCAGAGTTATAAATGACAGCTATCGTCCAAAAATAGACTGAAGTAAGGCTGCCAAGAGGACTTGAAAGCGGGTCAGAATTGCAGGAAATCGATTTCAGGAGGGAGACAGGAATTGCATTTCAAGCAGAGGAAAAGAGGCAGAACGTCCACAGTGATGCACTTGGCCAAAAAGGGCGTATGCGTTTTTTCCTGAATATATTCAGGAAAAAACGCATACGCCCTTTTTGGCCAACCAAGCAAGCTTGCAAAGGAAATCTGCACTACAATGAAGTCTCACTTCCCCCCGGTCAAAAGGGCCATCTGAAAAAAGTGTAAAATCCAGAAAGGCAGGACAGGACATGGCGAACTGGGAGCCTTGTTATGCTGAGGAGCGGGATGTAAATTGCCAACAGACACTCAGGAGAAGTGTATGGTGTTTCCTGAAACATCTAAAAAACAAAGCAACAGAGCCTAGGGCACTTCCACTTATGGTCCTATAGCTTAGGGAAATTAAAATCAAAAAGACACAGCCACCCCAAAGTTTGGGACGCCTCTGTTTACAAGAACCTCGTTTACCGTACATTTCAATATCACAGAAAGTGAAAAATGGATAAAGAACTTGTGGTACTTACGTACAATGCAGTATCACACAGCAATGAAATCTATGTCATCAGGCCCATAGCAGCATAATGAGTGGATTCAGGTACGATGATTCTAACTGAAATAAGTCACACAGAAAAAGAAACATCAAAAGATATCACTAATACACGGAATGTAAACTTGGCTACACAGGAACTGAATTCCAAAACAGAACAGGTTCTCAAATTTAGAAAACCAACTTATGCTTGCTTAAGGGGAAAGGTGAGTTGGGGTGCTGCATAAAACCAGAGATTGAAATGAGCACAGATAAAGTTCCTTAACCAAATATGGAACAGACAAGAGCTACTCCTTGCTCAACGAAATGGACTCAACACCCCATATTAAACGCCTAAGAATGTACCTGCCTAGTAAATATCTTAAAACCTAGGGATTGCTATGTCTCCGAAAGAGAATCAAGCATGTGTACTGGGGCATAAATGCAGCAGTGATAGGATTGGAGAGGTTCGGTGAGCAAATGAAGACCCTTTGAAGTCATATTGCATGGTACCCATTCCACGGGTCTCAACTCTCCAGGTTTAAGGTATTATTCCTTCAGCTAAAACATTCATGTGGAACCCAGAGTATGATCAACCGTGTGATCGGGAGACGTGTTCAAATATGTCTCAGTTTTCATACCCTGGTACTCGGGTGCAATTTTCCAGACGCTTTACTAACACTCTCCCGACTTGGACAGTAAGTGCCTTTAACCTCCTGTTTGGCCCAGTTTGCAATTTCTGCGGAAGATGAACAGGAATAGGCAGAACCAATGAGAGACTAGCTGGAGGTGTCTGAACGGGCAAATTTAACTCTCATTTCCCACTAGGAAGAGGAATTAACCAAAGGCTCAGTGTGCCGTGCCGGAAACAGATAAGGGCCTGAAGCCATCCTGCGGTGTTGCGGCCAGCTCACAAGAAAGTGAGTTGAAGAAAGGAGCTCAGGGGCACTGTAATTCACAAACCTGCAGAGTTATAAATGACAGCTATCGTCCAAAAATATACTGAAGTAAGGCTGCCAAGAGGACTTGAAAGCGGGGCAGAATTGCAAGATACCAATTTCAGGAGGTAGACTGGAATTGCATTGAAAGCGTAGGAAAAGAGGCAGAACGTCCACAATGATGCACTTGGCCAAAAAGGGCATATGCGTTTTTTCCTGAATATATTCGGGAAAAAACGCATACGCCCTTTTTGGCCAACCAAGCAAGCTTGCAAAGGAAATCTGCACTACAATGAAGTCTCACTTCCCCCCGGTCAAAAGGGCCATCAGAATAAAGTGTAAAATCCAGAAAGGCAGGACAGGCCATGGAGAACTGGGAGCCTTGTTATGCTGATGGACGGGATGTAAATTGCGAACAGACACTCGGGAGAAGTGTATGGTGTTTCCTGAAACATCTAAAAAACAAAGCAACAGAGCCTAGGGCACTTCCACTTATGGTCCTATAGCTTAGGGAAATTAATATCAAAAAGACACAGCAACCCCAAAATTTGGGACGGCTCTTTTTACAGGAATCTCTTCTATGGCACAAGTTAAATATCCCAGAGAGCAAATAATGGATAAAGAAGTTGCGGTACTTCTGTACAAGAGAATACCACTCAGCAATGAAATCTATGTCACCAGGCCCGTACCAGCATAATGAGTGGATTGAGGCACGATGATTCTAAGTGAAATAAGTCACACAGAAAAAGAAACATCATAAGGTATCACTAATACACGGAATGTGAACTTGGCTACACATGAACTGAATTACAAAACAGAACAGGGTCTCAAGTTTAGAAAACCAACTTATGCCTGCTTAAGGGGGAAGGTGAGTTGGGGTGCTGCATAAAAGCAGAGTTTGAAATTAGCACAGATACCGTTCCATAAGCCAAATATGGAATAGACAAGAGCTACCCCTTGCTCAACGAAATGGATTCAACAATGAGGTATCACCTCACACCTGGTAGAATAGGCATCATTGAAAATCTACAAACAAAAAATGCTGGAAAGGGTGTGGAGAAAAGGAACCCTCTTCCACTATTGTTGGGAATATAAATTGATACAGTCATTATGGAGAACAATATGGAATTTCTTAAGAAACTAACAATAGAATTACCATATGATACAGCAATCCCAGTACTGGACATATACCCAGACAAAACCATAAATCAAAAAGAGTCATTCACCGCAATGTTCATTGCATCACTATTTACAATATCGAGGTAATGGAAGCAACCTAAATGCCCACAGACAGACGAATGCATAAAGCTGTGGTACATATATAAAATGGAATATTACTAAGCCATGAAAAGGAATGAAATTGGGTCATTTGTAGAGACGTCGATGGATCTAGAGACTGTCATACAGAGTGAAGTAAGTCAGAAAGAGAAAAACAAATCTTGTATATTCATGCATATATGTGGAACCTAGAAAAACTGTACAGATTAACCATTTTGCAAGGCATAAATAGAGCAACAGATGTAGACAACAAATGTATGGACAACAAGGGGGGAAAGCTGTTGGGGGGTGGTGGTGGGAGGAGTTGAGAGACTGGGATTGGCATGTATACATTTATATGTATAAAATAGATAACCAATAAGAACCTGCTGTATAAAAATATAAAATAAAATTCAAAATTAAAAAGAAGTAAAATTTAAAAAATAAAACAGAAAAAACAATTATTCCCTGCACATACATGTATTTATATGAATAAATTATTTCCATGCTTATATCTGTAAATACAAAAAAGAGGAATAAAATCTACCTTGAACCAAAAACGAAAAAGAGAAAAAAACACAGAACCCACCAGTTACACAGAGGAAAACCGTATCAGGGCACTTGCTCCAGTTGTAAACAATTCTGAAGTTGGTCAGTGGTGGGGAATCGTCTCCCATTCATCCAGCAGCCCCCACGCAACAAACGTCCTCATTGCAAAGCTGGGGCACCGTGCCGAGGCATCTGTGAGTAAACGTGAGCTGAGCCCCAGGCCAGTTGCTGCTGAACTATTCCCACCCGTCCCAGGTAAAACACCTGAATATATACAAGGACTTGAAAGCCTAGAGGAAGGGCCATAGAGCCACACGAGTGACAGCATGCCGGCCGACTTGGTGCCTGCAGGCCAGCCAGGATGGTCCTGGCCCTGGGTGCTCTTCTGGAAGATTTCCATTTCCCTGCCTGAGATACCCGTCCTGTCCCTGCCCCCACTGCTTTTTTCCTTCCTCACCTCTGCCCAGGGAGAAATTCCAGCAGCAGGTATGGGTGACACATCCTCTTCTTTAGCAGGTGACAGCCTGGCAACTGCTGCAGAAAGTCCAGCAGAGCCCCACTCACACTGGGCCACCCACAAAGCCGTGGCCTCTCACTCCCTCCCACCAGCCCAGCCCCGAGACTGCTGACAGGCCAGAGAAAATGGCGTCAGGCACAGCTGCAGGGGCTCTTGCTGCCTGGAGTGGTATTTATATTGATCTCAACCCAGGCACACCTGGGGAGGGCTGGCCGGCACGGTAAGGCTGCCCAGGTCAGCCAATCATCACCCCCCAGGGGCTCACAGTTGCAGAAAATGGAACTTGCTGAACCGGCCAGGTCCAAGGAACAGGTGTGGGCTCCTGAGAGTCAGGATAGACAAGGGGCTGCAGCTTTGGCTTGTTTTCTAATCATTTTATCTGGCCCATGAGTGGGAGACAACTTCAAGAAAACCCTCTCCTAATGAGAGGAACCCAGGAGTCAGGGAGAGGAGGGATGGGTGGTGGTTGGAGACAGAGGCCTGGTGCCCCGGGTGCAGTGGAAGTCTCTGGAAGACCAGGTGGAGGGAGGCCTCACGGAGTGATGCCCAGGGTCACAGACCTGTCGCAGCTGCTGTTTGTTAGTTCAAGTCCTGCTCTGAGGTGCTCTGTGTCAGCTCTGAGCGACAGGTGAGCTGGGGGTGCTCTGCAATGAGGGCTATGTGCACGGTTCCTGTGTGCCCAGCCCTGCCACGGTACCTGCAAGGGTAGCTCTGTATCCTGGGAGGGGCCTGACCACGAGAGCCCCGTGGGCTGGGGTGGGGGTGGGGTACCTGCCCAGGTGAGCTCCATATTCTGGGATTGGTCTGACCACGAGAGCCCCATGGGCTGCTGGGGACCTGGTAAAGGATGTCAGGACAGTCAGTGAAGCCACCGAGGATATACCTCCAGTTGCTCCTAATTCCTACACCCTGCTGGTCATTCTACCAACCACCAGGACATGGTATTCTGTATTAGTCTTCAATGATGCCTTCTTTTGTATTCCATTAGTCCCAGAGTCACAAGAAATTTTGGCTTGTGAGTGGCAGGACTCAACATACAACTAAAACAATACTTCCGGGCCGTCTGGCCCCAAGGGTGCAAAAATTCCCACACCATCTTTGGGGAAAGCTTAGCTAAAGACCTAAAAGTTCTACCTCTGGAAAAGGAAACCCTCCTTCAATATGCAGACGACATTCTGATCACCAGCCCTACTAAGGAGGCCTCTGAACTACCAAGCCAATAAAGGATAGAAGTTGTCCAAGAAAAAGCTCAAATATCACAGACTGCGGTGACCTGCCTGGGCTTCATTCTCACAGAAGGTCAGAGAAGCCCATCCCAGGAAAGGGAAGAAACCATTTTCAGCCTTACCCCTTTCTAAAACTAGAAGACAGCTTAGGGGTTCCTGGGGAGGCCAGGGTTTGCTGCTTCTGGATCCCTAACTACAGTCTACTAGCTGGGCCTCTATATGAAACACTGAAAGGAAAAGATGATGATCCTTTTGAATAGAATCCAGAAGTGGCCTTTCAAGAATGGAAAGAGCAGTCAATTCAGACCCTTGCCCTGGAACTCCCTAATTTAGCTAAACCCTTTGACCTTTACGTTCCCGGTGAAAGGTGAATCGCCATTGGAGAATTAGTGCAAAAACTGGGACCACTTGAAATGGAACAATGCAAGAATGCCATCCAGGTAGGATAAACTACGGTCACTAAGGGGCTTGGCCCACTGCCACATCTGGCCAAGATACTGGCGGTATCTAAAAACCTGGAAATCAGCAGCCCAAAAGGCCACCTCCCTCCTAAGGGAAAAGGACCCCACGTGGTGATCCTAACCACCAACCATGCCCTGAAGTTGCAGGGTTCGCTCCGTGGGCACACCGACCTCGAGTGAGGAGGCCCTCCAACCCCAACATCCAGAGAGATAACCGGGGGCAACAGGGCACCATGACGACTCGTGTGAACATCACTTGACCTGGAGTTTCTCTCATAAAACAACAAGAGTGTGTCCCAAAAGAGTAGACTACTGCTTGCAGGACTTACTGCACCCAGAGGGGAGCTAATAATCTTGGTGGGGGAACAGTATACCACACTGTCACCATAGAAAAACCTACAGACACCGTGATGATGGTGGCCAATAAGACCGGCTGGACTCCTGTTTACTTCAAAAGGCTGTTGACTCAGTAGCCATCATGGTCCTTGATCACCACTGACCCTGGACTGTCTGGGAGTTGAGCGGGCAGGGCTCTGACACCTGGTGCTGTTTGTACGTTAATTCAGGAGCCTAACTGAAGAAAGCGCAGACTACTGGTCAGAGCATCTAGGCTGGCAGAGACGGTCAGCCTAAGGTGGCCGAACAAATGTGGGGCGGGGTGAAACCGGCCCCCACAGCGTCTCTGCACATCTCTTTCCTGGACCCTTAAAGGTCATTAGAATCTATAACACTTCCAATGCTGGTGCTCAGGTGGACGAGCAGGGAGGCAGGGGTCCTGGGGACAATCAACGTCACCGGGAGGCTGCTGGGGAGAAGCTCTGACCCTCGCCCCAGGGTATGAGGGCTCCCAACTCAGCACTCAGCAGTTACAGAAGAAGGGTCTGCACCCTCAGCACTCCAAGAATGAGGAACGGGACAAAAGGCAGAGGAGGGGTTTGTCCCCAGCAAAGCCCATTAAAAATCCCTGGGAGATAAAAATAGAATCTGGGCAATAAAGTCAAGTCTAACCTTTTTTATCCTTTGTGCTTTGTCTAATTTCACGTGCTCCTAGGGTCCCGCATGCAGAGGTTCCACACCCGGCACTTCAGACCAGATTTCCTAGTGCAGAATGGCTGGGTCGACACCTCAGCTCCTGGGGCCCAGTGCAGACTCCACGATATAGAGCCTGAGCTACAGCCAACCCGGCCCTCGAGAGCTCCGCCGCCTCCCTCCCTCCCACTGACTCTGACAGGATCTCTACACAGCAGCCCAGCCCACAGCCCACGGGGTAGTGCATGCTCTCACCTCTCCATTCTCTGATCAAAATATAAAGTTTCCTTTGCTTGTGAACCAAACTCAGTCTCGATCTGTTGGCCCCAATGACACTGGGCAGGGGGACACTTGTTGGGGTCCACTCTGGAGGATCAGTAACAGAAATTGAGACTATTGTAACCTCAATGAACAGATGTGTGAGCCAAACTGTAGTTAACATAGAACAGTGTATAAGGCTCGGGTAAAATAAGATGTTTTTAACACTTCCATTTGATATTTCCATCACTTTTTATAAGCAAGTTCAGTGAAAAGGTTTGTCTTATTTGTCAGGTCAATATTAGAGAAACGAAGTGATTTCTTTCCAAGGATGTACAGCTAATAATCTTGGTTAAAGCTTCAATCTTGTTTTAAATGCTTTTCCATTGAAAATGATACCTCTCTTTCAGCTCCCCCATTTCTGAGAAGTATAAAATCTTATAATTTATTATTACCAAAGGGGAAAGGTGGGAGGAGGGATAAATTAACAGTTTGGAATGAACACATACACACTGCTATGTATAAAATAGATCATCAACAAGGAACTACTGTATAGCACAGGGAACTACACTCAACATTTTGCAATAACCTATAAGGGGAAATAATCTGAAAAAGAATAGATATTTTTATTGACATCATCTATCAATGACAGTTAAAGTGTAGCCTAAGGGAAGCTGGTGGTGAGTGCTTCTGACCCTGAAGACTTCAATCATCTAAAGTTTGGACTCTGCCTACTTCCCAAGGCCCTTAATGAACATATGTGTAGCCGTAGCTTAAAAACTTCCCCAGTTTGGGTTTCGGGGAGACACTGATTTTGAAAAAGCCCTGGTGTTCTCCTTACATGAATGGGACTCTTCCTACTGCTAAAACATGTCTGTCACACCCAGAGGATGGTATACCGTCTGATCGGGAAGAGTTTGGAAAAGGCATCTCATCTCCTCATCTCCTGGTGCTCGGGTTCACCCCTCCAGCATCTTTACTAACAGTCTCCCCACTTGGAGATGTCAGCACTGTCAACATCCTGTTGCGTACAGTTTGGAATTTGTCCAGAGGATGAAGCGGAAAGATGAGGAACAATGAGAGACAAGTCCTAGGTGTTCAGACAGGCACATGTCACTCTAATTTCCAATCAGGAAGACGAATTGACCAAAGGCTAGGGTTGCCCATGGAAACAGTATAGGGCTTGAGGAAATCCCGCTGCTTTGTGGCCAGTTCCCATAAACACGAGTTGAACAATGGAACTCAGGGGCAGTAAAATTCACAAAACTGCAGAGTTGAAAATATCCATCACTGAAAAATGTCTTGAGGAAAGTCAGAGAAAAGGACTTGTAAGCAAGGGAGAATGGCAGGAAAGGGATTTGAGGAGGTAGAAAGGACTCACCATTAAGCACAAGAAAAGGAGCTGAACATTGCCAACATTGCAGTTGGCCAAAAAGGGTGTATGCGTTCTTTTCTGTATATATTCAAGAAAAGGGCATACACTTTTTTAGCCAACCAAACAGGTGGGCACTGGAAGTCAATACTACAAAAGATATCACTTCGCATCAGTCAGAAGAGCCATCCTCATAAAGCGTAAACAACAGAAATGCAGGACAGGGCAACGAGAAGAGGGAGCCCTGTGAGACTTATAGTGGAAATGTATATTGCCAACGGCCATTCTGGAGAAGTGTATTGTGTTTACTAAAGCATCTAAAAAATGAGCTACAGAGCATAGGGCACTTGCACTCATGGGCGTATATCTTGGGAAAAACAAAAATCGAGAGGACACAGGCACCCCAATGTTTACCCCCTCTTTGTTTAAAAGATCCTCGACTAGGATATAACTTAAATGTCTCTGGAGGGAAAAAATGGATAGAGATGTGGTACTTAGGTAGAGTGGAATATTATTCAGCCTGGAAATCAATGAAATATGGCCAGTTGTAACAACTCCGGAGGAGTTACGTATGATCATTCTAAGTGACAGAATTCAAAAAGAAAAAGACACATATCATAAGATATCACTTAAAGGTGGAATCCAAAATGGCTACACATGAAATAAATTACAAAACAAAAACATAGTCAAATATGTAGAAAACACGCATAAGGCTGCTAAACGGGAAAGGTGGGGAGGGGTGAGGCATCATCCAGGAGGTTGAAATTAGCAAAGATACCATTCCAAATACCAAACTGATAATCAACAAGGCCTACACGGTAGCTAAAAGAACTGCACTCAGCACACTCAAGTCACCGGAAAAGAATATATACGACTGGTAAGAATCTGAAAAGGAATTTATTGATGTCTCTCTGTACGTGAATCAAGTGGATGTACAGCAGCAAGAAACAGAGCTTTGAAAATCAGCTGTAACCAATATAGTAATAAATTGAAAAAAATAAACGACAGAGAGACAGAGAAAACCTCTTACAACTTTTCCTCAGGGACGGTGATGCAACATGGATTGAACACATCTAGACCCACAGCAGGATGAGACATAAGGCTGGAAACTGTTTGCGCTAAGAGAAATGTGAGGTTGGGTGAGGAAATGCACACCCTTTAAAGTAATACTACCTGGTACCCATTCAATGGGTCCCAAATCTGCAGGTTCAAGGGATCTTCCTACAGCTAAAACATGCATGGAAAACCCAGAGGACTGTACACCATGTGATCGGGAGATGTGTCTAAAATGCACCTCATTTATCCTCTCCTGGTGCTCCTGTTCACCATTCCAGCCACGCTACTTAGAATCTCCCCACTTGGAGAATCAGCACATTTAAACTTCTGTTTCACACATTTTGCAAATTGTGAGGAGGATGAACGTGAAGAGGGGGAACCAATGAGAGAAGAGTTGTAGGGGTTTGGACGGGCACATATCACTCTAATTTCCCATTAAGAATAAGAATTAAAGAAAGGCTCAGCCTGCCTCGCCGGAGCCAAAATAGGGCCTGAAGCAATCCTGCGGGTTTGAGGCCAGCTCACAAAAGAGCAACTTAAAAAATGGAGCTCAGGGTCACTGCAATTCACAAACCTGCAGAGTTATAAATGAAAACTAACGTCCAAAAATATGTTGAGGTAAGGCAAAGAAGAGGATCTGAATGCAAGACAGAATTGCAAGAAACAGATTTCAAGAGATAGATTGGACTCGTCTTTAACGCACATGAAAAGCGGCAGAATTTCGACAATGATGCAGTTGGCCCAAAAGGGCGTATGCGTTTTTTCCCGATTATATCCAGGAAAAAACGCATACGCACTTTATGGGCAACGAAGCAAGCAAGCAATGCAAATGTGCACAACAAAGAAGTCTCACTTCCCACCGGTCAAAAGGGCCATCCTAAAAAATTGTAAAAACCAGAAATGCAGGACAGGCCATGGAGAACAGGGAGCCTTTATACGCTGATGGGCAGTGTGTGAACTGCCGAGAGCCACTCTGGAGAAGTGTATGGTGGTTCCTAAATCATCTAAAAAACAGAGCTACAGAGCATAGGACACTTCCAATCATGGGAGTATATCTAGGGAAGTCTAAAAATCAACAAGACACAAGCACACCACAGTTTAGGGCTACTCTGTTTACAAGAACCTCAACTTCAGTACACCTTAAATATCCCAGGAAAGAGAACAATGGATAAAGAAGATGTGGTACTTATGTACAATGGAATATCTCTTCACCATGAAATCAATGTAATAAGGCTAGTAGAAGGATAAAGAGTGGATTTAGGTCCGATAATACTACTTGAAATAAGTCAAACAGAAAAAGAAACATATCATAAGATATCACTTATAGAGGGAGGGTAAATATGGCTGCACAAGAAATGAATTACAGAACAGAACAGTGTCTCACATTTAGAAAACACACTTATGTCAGCTTAAGGGGAAAGGAGAGGTGGGGTGATGCATAAAACCAGAGTTTGAAATTAGCACAGATACCGTTCAATAAACCAAATAGGTATTAGACAAGATCTACACCTTGCTCAATGAACTGGCCTCAACACACCCTATACACCGCAGAGAAATATATCTGAGGAATAAGAATCTTAAAACCCATGTATTGATATATCTCCATAAGGGAATCAAGTGTGTGCAGAGCGGCACAAACACAGCAGTGAAAAGGAGCTAAACCCCATTATAGAAATAAATTTTAAAAACAAAACGCTGAAACAATGAAAGAGAGAAAAATTCTTACAAAATTCGCTCAGGGGCTGTGATGCAACCTGGATTGACCACATATAAACCCACAGCTGGATAAGACATAAGGCTGGACACTTGGGGCTGAGAGGATTGGTGAGCTTTGGTGAGCAACTGCCGAAAGTTTAATGCAATACTTCATGCTACTCATTCCAAGGGTCCCAACACTCCAGGTTGAAGGGAATCTTCCTACAGCTAAACCATGCTTGGGAAACCCAGCGACTGGTATACCATATGATCGGGAAAGGTTTCTAAAACGCACCTCATTTTTCCTCTCCTGGGGCTCCGGATCGACATTCCAGCCGCTTTACTAACAACATCCCCACATGGAGTCAATGCCTTTAAGTTCTGGTATCGCACAGTCTGCAGTTAGTGCAGAGGATGAATGGGAATAGGGGGAACCAGTGAGAAACTAGCTGTAGCGGTTTCAATGGGCACATGTCACTCTAATATCACATCAGTAAGAAGAATTAACCAAAGGCACAGCAAGGTGCCCCAGAAGAAAAATAGGGCTTCAAGGAATCCTGTGGTTATGGGGCAAGACCACAAAAATAAGAGCTAAAAAATGGAGTTAAGGGCCACTGCAATTCAAAAACCTGCAGAGTTATAAAGGCCAACTATTTTTAAAAAATATATTGAGGTAAGGCTATGAAGAGGCACTGAAAGCAAGGCAGAATTGCAGGAAACCGATTTCAGGAGGTAGACTGGAATTGCATTGAAAGCATATGAAGAGAGTCAGAAACTCGACAATGATGCACTTGGCCAAAAAGGGCGTATGCGTTTTTTCCTGAATATATTCAGGAAAAAACGCATACGCCCTTTTTGGCCAACCAAGCAAGCTTGCAAAGGAAATCTGCACTACAATGAAGTCTCACTTCCCCCCGGTCAAAAGGGCCATCTGAAAAAAGTGTAAAATCCAGAAAGGCAGGACAGTCCATGGAGAACTGGGAGCCTTGTTATGCTGATGGGCGGGATGTAAATTGCCAACAACCACTCGGGAGAAGTGTATGGTGTTTCCTGAAACATCTACAAAACAAAGCAACAGAGCCTAGGGCACTTCCACTTATGGTCCTATAGCTTAGGGAAATTAAAATCAAAAAGAAACAGCCACCCCAAAGTTTGGAACGACTCTGTTTACAAGAACCTCGTTTACAGTACAAGTTCAACATCGCAGAAAGTGAAAAATGGATAAAGAAGTTGTGGTATTTACTTACAAAGCAATATCACTCAGCAATGAAATCTGTGTCATTAGGCCCTTAGCAGCACAATGAGTGGATTCAGGTATGATGATTCTATCTGAAATAAGTCACACAGAAAAAGAAACATCATAAGATATCAGTAATACACGGAATGTAAACTTGGCTACACAGGAACTGAGTTACAGAACAGAACAGGGTCTCAAATTTAGAAAACCAACTTATGCTTGCTTAAGGGGAAAGGTGAGTTGGGGTGCTGCATAAAACCAGAGATTGAAATGAGCACAGATAAAGTTCCTTAAGCCAAATATGGAATAGACAAGAGCTACTCCTTGCTCAACGAAATGGACTCAACACCGCATATTAAACGCCTAAGAATGTACCTGACTAGTAAGTATCTTAAAACCTATGGATTGCTATGTCTCCGAAAGAGAATCAAGCATGTGTACAGGAGCATAAAGGCAGCAATGATAGGGTTGGAGAGGTTCGTGAGCAAATGAGGACCCTTTGAAGTCATATTGCATGGTACCCATTCCACGGGTTTCAACTACCCAGGTTTAAGGTATTCTTCCTTCAGCTAAAACATTCATGTGGAGCCTAGAGTATGATCAACCATGTTATCGAGAGACGTGTTCAAATATGTCTCAGTTTTCCTCCCCTGGTACTCGGGTGCAACATTCCAGACGCTTTACTAACACTCTCCCCACTTGGAGAGTCAGCGCCTTTAACCTCCTGTTTGGCCCAGTTTGCAATTTCTGCGGAAGATGAACAGGAATAGCGAGAACCAATGAGAGACTAGCTGGAGGTGTCTGGACGGGCAAATTTAACTCTCATTTCCCACCAGGAAGAGGAAATAACCAAAGGCTCAGCGTGCCGTACCGGAACCAGATTAGGGCCTGAAGCCATCCTGCGGTGTTGCGGCCAGGTCACAAGAAAGCGAGTTGAAGAAAGGAGCTCAGGGGCACTGTAATTCACAAACCTGCAGAGTTATAAATGACAGCTATCGTCCAAAAATAGACTGAAGTAAGGCTGCCAAGAGGACTTGAAAGCGGGGCAGAATTGCAGGAAACCGATTTCAGGAGGTAGACTGGAATTGCATTGAAAGCATAGGAAAAGAGGCAGAACGTCCAAAATGATGCACTTGGCCAAAAAGGGCGTATGCGTTTTTTCCTGAATATATTCAGGAAGAAACGCATATGCCCTTTTTGGCCAACCAAGCAAGCTTGCAAAGGAAATCTGCACTACAATGAAGTCTCACTTCCCCCCGGTCAAAAGGGCCATCTGAAAAAATTGTAAAATCCAGAAAGGCAGGACAGGCCATGGAGAACTGGGAGCCTTGTTATGCTGATGGGCGGGATGTAAATTGCCAACAGACATTTGGGAGAAGTGTATGGTGTTTCCTGAAACATCTAAAAAACAAAGCAACAGAGCCTAGTGCACTTCCACTTATGGTCCTATAGCTTAGGGAAATTAAAATCAAAAAGACACAGCCACCCCAAAGTTTGGGACGCCTCTGTTTACAAGAACCTCGTTTACAGTACAAGTTCAACATCACAGAAAGTGAAAAATGGATAAAAAAGTTGTGGTATTTACTTACAAAGCAATATCACTCAGCAATGAAATCTGTGTCATCAGGCCCTTAGCAGCACAATGAGTGGATTCAGGTATGATGATTCTAACTGAAATAAGTCACACAGAAAAAGAAACATCATAAGATATCAGTAATACACGGAATGTAAACTTGGCTACACAGGAACTGAATTACAGAACAGAACAGGGTCTCAAATTTAGAAAAACAACTTATGCTTGCTTAAGGGGAAAGGTGAGTTGGGGTGCTGCATAAAACCAGAGATTGAAATGAGCACAGATAAAGTTCCTTAAGTCAAATATGGAATAGACAAGAGCTACTCCTTGCTCAACGAAATGGACTCAACACCGCATATTAAACGCCTAAGAATGTACCTGACTAGTAAGTATCTTAAAACCTATGGATTGCTATGTCTCCGAAAGAGAATCAAGCATGTGTACAGGGGCATAAACGCAGCAGTGATAGGATTGGAGAGGTTCGGTGAGCAAATGAAGACCGTTTGAAGTCATATTGCATGGTACCCATTCCACGGGTTTCAACTACCCAGGTTTTAGGTATTCTTCCTTCAGCTAAAACATGCATGTGGAACCTAGAGTATGATCAACCATGTGATCGGGAGACGTTTTCAAATATGTCTCAGTTTTAGTACCCTGGTACTCGGGTGCAACATTCCAGACGCTTTACTAAGACTCTCTCCACTTGGAGAGTCAGCGCCTTTGAACTCCTGTTTGGCCCAGTTTGCAATTTCTGCGGAAGATGAACAGGAATAGCGAGAACCAATGAGAGACTAGCTGGAGGTGTCTGGACGGGCAAATTTAACTCTCATTTCCCACCAGGAAGAGGAATTAACCAAACGCTCAGCGTGCCGTGCAGGAACCAGATTAGGGCCTGAAGCCATCCTGCGGTGTTGCGGCCAGCTCACAAGAAAGCGAGTTGAAGAAAGGAGCTCAGGGGCACTGTAATTCACAAACCTGCAGAGTTATAAATGACAGCTATCGTCCAAAAATAGACTGAAGTAAGGCTGCCAAGAGGACTTGAAAGCGGGGCAGAATTGCAGGAAACCGATTTCAGGAGGTAGACTGGAATTGCATTGAAAGCATAGGAAAAGAGGCAGAACATCCACAATGATGCACTTGGCCAAAAAGGGCGAATGCGTTTTTTCCTGAATATATTCAGGAAAAAACGCATACGCCCTTTTTGGCCAACCAAGCAAGCTTGCAAAGGAAATCTGCACTACAATGAAGTCTCACTTCCCCCCGGTCAAAAGGGCCATCTGAAAAAAGTTTAAAATCCAGAAAGGCAGGACAGGCCATTGAGAACTGGGAGCCTTGTTATGCTGATGGGCGGGATGTAAATTGCCAACAACCACTATGGAGAAGTGTATGGTGTTTCCTGAAACATCTAAAAAACAAAGCAACAGAGCCTAGGGCACTTCCACTTATGGTCCTATAGCTTAGGGAAATTAAAATCAAAAAGACACAGCCACCCCAAAGTTTGGGACGCCTCTGTTTACAAGAACCTCGTTTACCATAGAATTTCAACATCACAGAAAGTGAAAAATGGATAAAGAAGTTGTGGTACTTACGAACAATGCAGTATCAATCAGCAATGAAATCTATGTCATCAGGCCCGTAGCAGCATAATGAGTGGATTCAGGTACGATGATTCTAACTGTAATAAGTCACACAGAAAAAGAAACATCATAAGATATCAGTAATACACGGAATGTAAACTTGGCTACACAGGAACTGAATTACAGAACAGAAGAGGGTCCCAAATTTAGAAAACCAACTTATGCTTGCTTAAGGGGAAAGGTGAGTTGGGGTGCTGCATAAAACCAGAGATTGAAATGAGCACAGATAAAGTTCCTTAAGCCAAATATGGAATAGACAAGAGCTACTCCTTGCTCAACGAAATGGACTCAACACCGCATATTAAACGCCTAAGAATGTACCTGACTAGTAAGTATCTTAAAACCTATGGATTGCTATGTCTCCGAAAGAGAATCAAGCATGTGTACAGGGGCATAAACGCAGCAGTGATAGGATTGGAGATGGTCGGTGAGCAAATGAAGAGCCTTTGAAGTCATATTGCATGGTAACCATTCCACGGGTTTCAAATACCCAGGTTTAAGGTATTCTTCCTTCAGCTAAAACATGCATGTGGAACCCAGAGTATGATCAACCATGTGATCGGGAGACGTGTTCAAATATGTCTCAGTTTTCGTACCCTGGTACTCGGGTGCAACATTCCAGACGCTTTACTAACACTCTCCCGACTTGGAGAGTCAGTCCCTTTAACCTCCTGTTTGGCCCAGTTTTCAATTTCTGCGGAAGATGAACAGGAATAGCGAGAACCAATGAGAGACTAGCTGGAGGTTTCTGGACGGGCAAATTTAACTCTCATTTCCACCAGGAAGAGGAATTAACCAAAGGCTCAGCGTGCCGTGCCGGAACCAGATTAGGGCCTGAAGCCATACTGCGGTGTTGCGGCCAGCTCAAAAGAAAGGGAGTTGAAGAAAGGAGCTCAGGGGCACTGTAATTCACAAACCTGCAGAGTTATAAATGACAGCTATCGTCCAAAAATAGACTGAAGTAAGGCTGCCAAGAGGACTTGAAAGCGGGGCAGAATTGCAGGAAACCGATTTCAGGAGGTAGACTGGAATTGCATTGAAAGCATAGGAAAAGAGGCAGAACGTCCACAATGATGCACTTGGCCAAAAAGGGCGTATGCGTTTTTTCCTGAATATATTCAGGAAAAAACGCATACGCCCTTTTTGGCCAACCAAGCAAGCTTGCAAAGGAAATCTGCACTACAATGAAGTCTCACTTCCCCCCAGTCAAAAGGGCCATCTGAAAAAAGTGTAAAATCCAGAAAGGCAGGACAGGCCATGGAGAACTGGGAGCCTTGTTATGCTGATGGGCGGGATGTAAATTGCCAACCACCACTCGGGAGAAGTGTATGGTGCTTCCTGAAACATCTAAAAAACAAAGCAACAGAACCTAGGGCACTTCCACTTATGGTCCTATAGCTTAGGGAAATTAAAATCAAAAAGACACAGCCATCCCAAAGTTTGGGACGCCTCCGTTTACAAGAACCTCGTTTACCGTACAAGTTCAATATCACAGAAAGTGAAAAATGGATAAAGAACTTGTGGTACTTACGTACAATGCGGTATCACTCAGCAATAAAATCTATGTCATCAGGCCCTTAGCAGCATAATGAGTGGATTCAGGTACGATGATTCTAACTGAAATAAGTCACACAGAAAAAGAAACATCATGAGATATCTGTAATACACGTAATGTAAACTTGGCTACACAGGAACTGCATTCCAAAACAGAACAGGGTCTCAAATTTAGAAAACCAACTTATGCTTGCTTAAGGGGAAAGGTGAGTTGGGGTGCTGCATAAAACCAGAGATTGAAATGAGCACAGATAAAGTTCCTTACGCCAAATATGGAATAGACAAGAGCTACTCCTTGCTCAACGAAATGGACTCAAAACCCCATATTAAACGCCTAAGAATGTACCTGACTAGTAAGTATCTTAAAACCTATGGATTGCTATGTCTCCAAAAGAGAATCAAGCGTGTGTACAGGGGCATAAACGAGCAGTGATAGGATTGGAGAGGTTCGGTGAGCAAATGAAGACCCTTTGAAGTCATATTGCATGGTACCCATTACACGGGTCTGAACTCTCCAGGTTTAAGGTATTCTTCCTTCAGCTAAAACATGCATGTGGAACCCAGAGTATGATCAACCGTGTGAACGGGAGACGTGTTCAAATATGTCTCAGTTTTCCTCCCCTGGTACTCGGGTGCAACATTCCAGACGCTTTACTAACACTCTCCCCAACTGGAGAGTCAGTCCCTTTAACCTCCTGTTTGGCCCAGTTTGCAATTTCTGCGGAAGATGAACAGGAATAGTGAGAACCAATGAGAGACTAGCTGGAGGTGTCTGGACGGGCAAATTTAACTCTCATTTCCCACCAGGAAGAGGAATTAACCAAAGGCTCAGCATGCCGGGCCGGAACAAGATTAGGGCCTGAAGCCATCCTGCGGTGTTGCGGCCAGCTCACAAGAAAGCTAGTTGAAGAAAGGAGCTCAGAGGCACTGTAATTCACAAACATGCAGAGTTATAAATGACAGCTATCGTCCAAAAATAGACTGAAGTAAGGCTGCCAAGAGAACTTGAAAGCGGGGCAGAATTGCAGGAAACCAATTTCAGGAGGTAGACTGGAATTGCATTGAAAGCATAGGAAAAGAGGCAGAACGTCCACAATGATGCACTTGGCCAAAAAGGGCGTATGCGTTTTTTCCTGAATATATTCAGGAAAAAACGCATACGCCCTTTTTGGCCAACCAAGCAAACTTGCAAAGGAAATCTGCACTACAATGAAGTCTCACTTCCCCCCGGTCAAAAGGGCCATCTGAAAAAAGTGTAAAATCCAGAAAGGCAGGACAGGCCATGGAGAACTGGGAGCCTTGTTATGCTGATGGGCGGGATGTAAATTGCCAACAGACACTTGGGAGAAGTGTATGGTGTTTCCTGAAACATCTAAAAAACAAAGCAACAGAGCCTAGGGCACTTCAACTTATGGTCCTATAGCTTAGGGAAATTAAAATCAAAAAGACACAGCCACCCCAAAGTTTGGGACGTCTCTGTTTACAAGAACCTCGTTTACCGTACAAGTTCAATATCGCAGAAAGTGAAAAATGGATAAAGAAGTTGTGGTACTACGTACAATGCAGTATCAATCAGCAATGAAATCTCTGTCATCAGGCCCGTAGCAGCATAATGAGTGGATTCAGGTACGATGATTCTAACTGAAATAAGTCACACAGAAAAAGAAACATCATAAGATATCACTAATACACGGAATGTAAACTGGCTACACAGTAACTGAATTTCAAAACAGAACAGGGTCTCAAATTTAGAAAACCAACTTATGCTTGCTTAAGGGGAAAGGTGAGTTGGGGTGCTGCATAAAACCAGAGATTGAAATGAGCACAGATAAAGTTCCTTAAGCCAAATATGGAATAGACAAGAGCTACTCCTTGCTCAACGAAATGGACTCAACACCGCATATTAAACGCCTAAGAATGTACCTGACTAGTAAGTATCTTAAAACCTATGGATTGCTATGTCTCCGAAAGAGAATCAAGCATGTGTACAGGGGCATAAACGCAGCAGTGATAGGATTGGAGATGTTCGGTGAGCAAATGAAGAGCCTTTGAAGTCATATTGCATGGTACCCATTCCACGGGTTTCAAATACCCAGGTTTAAGGTATTCTTCCTTCAGCTAAAACATGCATGTGGAACCCAGAGTATGATCAACCATGTGATCGGGAGACGTGTTCAAATATGTCTCAGTTTTCGTACCCTGGTACTCGGGTGCAACATTCCAGACGCTTTACTAACACTCTCCCGACTTGGAGAGTCAGTTCCTTTAACCTCCTGTTTGGCCCAGTTTTCAATTTCTGCGGAAGATGAACAGGAATAGCGAGAACCAATGAGAGACTAGCTGGAGGTGTCTGGACGGGCAAATTTAACTCTCATTTCCCACCAGGAAGAGGAATTAACCAAAGGCTCAGCGTGCCATGCCGGAACCAGATTAGGGCCTGAAGCCATCCTGCGGTGTTGCGGCCAGCTCAAAAGAAAGGGAGTTGAAGAAAGGAGCTCAGGGGCACTGTAATTCACAAACCTGCAGAGTTATAAATGACAGCTATCGTCCAAAAATAGACTGAAGTAAGGCTGCCAAGAGGACTTGAAAGCGGGGCAGAATTGCAGGAAACCGATTTCAGGAGGTAGACTGGAATTGCATTGAAAGCATAGGAAAAGAGGCAGAACGTCCACAATGATGCACTTGGCCAAAAAGGGCGTATGCGTTTTTTCCTGAATATATTCAGGAAAAAACGCATACGCCCTTTTTGGCCAACCAAGCAAGCTTGCAAAGGAAATCTGCACTACAATGAAGTCTCACTTCCCCCCGGTCAAAAGGGTCATCTGAAAAAGGTGTAAAATCCAGAAAGGCAGGACAGGCCATGGAGAACTGGGAGCCTTGTTATGCTGATGGGCGGGATGTAAATTGCCAACAGACACTCGGGAGAAGTGTATGGTGTTTCCTGAAACATCTAAAAAACAAAGCAACAGAGCCTAGGGCACTGCCACTTATGGTCCTGTAGCTTAGGGAAATTAAAATCAAAAAGACACAGCCACCCCAAAATTTGGGACGTCTCTGTTTACAAGAACCTCGTTTACAGTACAAGTTCAACATCGCAGAAAGTGAAAAATGGATAAAGAAGTTGTGGTATTTACTTACAAAGCAATATCACTCAGCAATGAAATCTGTGTCATCAGGCCCTTAGCAGCACAATGAGTGGATTCAAGTATGATGATTCTAACTGAAATAAGTCACACAGAAAAAGAAACATCATAAGATATCAGTAATACACGGAATGTAAACTTGGCTACACAGAAACTGAATTACAGAACAGAACAGGGTCTCAAATTTAGAAAACCAACTTATGCTTGCTTAAGGGGAAAGGTGAGTTGGGGTGCTGCATAAAACCAGAGATTGAAATGAGCACAGATAAAGTTCCTTAAGTCAAATATGGAATAGACAAGAGCTACTCCTTGCTCAACGAAATGGACTCAACACCGCATATTAAACGCCTAAGAATGTACCTGACTAGTAAGTATCGTAAAACCTATGGATTGCTATGTCTCCAAAAGAGAATCAAGCGTGTGTACAGGGGCATAAACGCAGCAGTGATAGGATTGGAGAGGTTCGGTGAGCAAATGAAGACCCTTTGAAGTCATATTGCATGGTACCCATTCCACGGGTTTCAACTACGCAGGTTTAAGGTATTCTTCCTTCAGCTAAAACATGCATGTGGAACCCAGAGTATGATCAACCGTGTGAACGGGAGACGTGTTCAAATATGTCTCAGTTTTCCTCCCCTGGTACTCGGGTGCAACATTCCAGACGCTTTACTAACACTCTCCTGACTTGGAGAGTCAGCGCCTTTAACCTCCTGTTTGGCCCAGTTTGCAATTTCTGCGGAAGATGAACAGGAATAGCGAGAACCAATGAGAGGCTAGCTGGAGGTGTCTGGACGGTCAAATTTAACTCTCATTTCCCACCAGGAAGAGGAAATAACCAAAGGCTCAGCATGCCGTACTGGAACCAGATTAGGTCCTGAAGCCATCCTGCGGTGTTGCGGCCAGCTCACAAGAAAGCGAGTTGAAGAAAGGAGCTCAGGGGCACTGTAATTCCCAAACCTGCAGAGTTATAAATGACAGCTATCGTCCAAAAATAGACTGAAGTAAGGCTGCCAAGAGGACTTGAAAGCGGGGCAGAATTGCAGGAAACCGATTTCAGGAGGTAGACTGGAATTGCATTGAAAGCATAGGAAAAGAGGCAGAACATCCACAATGATGCACTTGGCCAAAAAGGGCGTATGCGTTTTTTCCTGAATATATTCAGGAAAAAACGCATACGCCCTTTTTGGCCAACCAAGCAAACTTGCAAAGGAAATCTGCACTACAATGAAGTCTCACTTCTCCCCGGTCAAAAGGGCCATCTGAAAAAAGTGTAAAATCCAGAAAGGCAGGACAGGCCATGGAGAACTGGGAGCCTTGTTATGCTGATGGGCGTGATGTAAATTGCCAACAGACACTCAGGAGAAGTGTATGGTGTTTCCTGAAACATCTAAAACACAAAGCAACAGAGCCTAGGGCACTTCCTCTTATGGTCCTATAGCTTAGGGAAATTAAAATCAAAAAGACACAGCCACCGCAATGTTTGGGACGCCTCCGTTTACAAGAACCTCGTTTACCGTACAAGTTCAATATCACAGAAAGTGAAAAATGGATAAAGAACTTGTGGTACTTACGTACAATGCAGTATCACTCAGCAATGAAATCTATGTCATCAGGCCCGTAGCAGCATAATGAGTGGATTCAGGTACGATGATTCTAACTGAAATAAGTCACACAGAAAAAGAAACATCATAAGATATCACTAATACACGGAATGTAAACTTGGCTACACAGGAACTGCATTCCAAAACAGAACAGGGTCTCAAATTTAGAAAACAAACTTATGCTTGCTTAAGGGGAAAGGTGAGTTGGGGTGCTGCATAAAACCAGAGATTGAAATGAGCACAGATAAAGTTCCTTAAGCCAAATATGGAATAGACAAGAGCTACTCCTTTCTCAACGAAATGGACTCAACACCCCATATTAAACGCCTAAGAATGTACCTGACTAGTAAGTATCTTAAAACCTATGGATTGCTATGTCTCCAAAAGAGAATCAAGCATGTGTACAGGGGCATAAACGCAACAGTGATAGGATTGGAGAGGTTCGGTGAGCAAATGAAGATGCTTTGAAGTCATATTGCATGGTACCCATTCCACGGGTTTCAACTACCCAGGTTTTAGGTATTCTTCCTTCAGCTAAAACATGCATGTGGAACCCAGAGTATGATCAACCATTTGATCGGGAGACGTGTTCAAATATGTCTCAGTTTTCCTCCCCTGGTACTCGGGTGCAACATTCCAGATGCTTTACTAACACTCTCCTGACTTGGAGAGTCAGCGCCTTTAACCTCCTGTTTGGCCCAGTTTTCAATTTCTGCGGAAGATGAACAGGAATAGCGAGAACCAATGAGAGGCTAGCTGGAGGTGTCTGGACGGTCAAATTTAACTCTCATTTCCCACCAGGAAGAGGAAATAACCAAAGGCTCAGCATGCCATACCGGAACCAGATTAGGGCCTGAAGCCATCCTGCGGTGTTTCGGCCAGCTCAAAAGAAAGCGAGTTGAAGAAAGGAGCTCAGGGGCACTGTAATTCACAAACCTGCAGAGTTATAAATGACAGCTATCGTCCAAAAATAGACTGAAGTAAGGCTGCCAAGAGGACTTGAAAGTGGGGCAGAATTGCAGGAAACCGATTTCAGGAGGTAGACTGGAATTGCATTGAAAGCATAGGAAAAGAGGCAGAACGTCCACAATGATGCACTTGGCCAAGAAGGGCGTATGCGTTTTTTCCTGAATATATTCAGGAAAAAACGCATACGCCCTTTTTGGCCAACCAAGCAAGCTTGCAAAGGAAATCTGCACTACAATGAAGTCTCAATTCTCCCCGGTCAAAAGGGCCATCTGAAAAAAGTGTAAAGTCCAGAAAGGCAGGACAGGCCATGGAGAACTGGGAGCCTTGTTATGCTGATGGGCGGGATGTAAATTGCCAAAAACCACTCGGGAGAAGTGTATGGTGTTTCCTGAAACATCTAAAAAACAAAGCAACAGAACCTTGGGCACTTCCACTTATGGTCCTATAGCTTAGGGAAATTAAAATATAAAAGACACTGCCACCCCAAAGTTTGGAACGGCTCTGTTTACAAGACCCTCGTTTACAGTACAAGTTCAACATCGCAGAAAGTGAAAAATGGATAAAGAAGTTGTGGTATTAACTTACAAAGCAATATCACTCAGCAAAGAAATCTGTGTCATCAGGCCCTTAGCAGCACAATGAGTGGATTCAGGTATGATGATTCTAACTGAAATAAGTCACACAGAAAAAGAAACATCATAAGATATCAGTAATACACGGAATGTAAACTTGGCTACACAGGAACTGAATTACAGAACAGAAGAGGGTCTCAAATTTAGAAAACCAACTTATGCCTGCTTAAGGGTAAAGGTGAGTTGGGGTGCTGCATAAAACCAGAGATTGAAATGAGCAGAGATAAAGTTCCTTAAGCCAAATATGGAATAGACAAGAGCTACTCCTTGCTCAACGAAATGGACTCAACACCGCATAATAAACGCCTAAGAATGTACCTGACTAGTAAGTATCTTAAAACCTATGGATTGCTATGTCTCCAAAAGAGAATCAAGCATGTGTACAGGGGCATAAACGCAGCAGTGATAGGATAGGAGAGGTTCGGTGAGCAAATGAAGACCCTTTGAAGTCATATTGCATGGTACCCATTACACGGGTCTTAACTTTCCAGGATTAAGGTATTCTTCCTTCAGCTAAAACATGCATGTGGAACCCAAGTATGATCAACCATGTGAACGGGAGACGTGTTAAAATATGTCTCAGTTTTCCTCCCCTGGTACTCGGGTGCAACATTCCAGATGCTTTACTAACACTCTCCCCACTTGGAGAGTCAGCACCTTTAACCTCCTGTTTGGCCCAGTTTGCAATTTCTGCGGAAGATGAACAGGAATAGCGAGAACCAATGAGAGACTAGCTGGAAGTGTCTGGACGGGCAAATTTAACTCTCATTTCCCACCAGGAAGAGGAAATAACCAAAGGCTCAGCGTGCCGTACCGGAAACAGATTAGGGCCTGAAGCCAACCTGCGGTGTTGCGGCCAGCTCAAAAGAAAGCGAGTTGAAGAAAGGAGCTCAGGGGCACTGTAATTCACAAACCTGCAGAGTTATAAATGACAGCTATCGTCCAAAAATAGACTGAAGTAAGGCTGCCAAGAGGACTTGAAAGTGGGGCAGAATTGCAGGAAACCGATTTCAGGAGGTAGACTGGAATTGCATTGAAAGCATAGGAAAAGAGGCAGAACGTCCACAATGATGCACTTGGCCAAAAAGGGCGTATGCGTTTTTTCCTGAATATATTCAGGAAAAAACGCATACGCCCTTTTTGGCCAACCAAGCAAGCTTGCAAAGGAAATCTGCACTACAATGAAGTCTCACTTCCCCCCTGTCAAAAGGGCCATCTGAAAAAAGTGTAAAATCCAGAAAGGCAGGACAGGCCATGGAGAACTGGGAGCCTTGTGATGCTGAAGGGCGGGATGTAAATTGCCAACAACCACTCGGGAGAAGTGTATGGTGTTTCCTGAAACATCTAAAAAACAAAGCAACAGAACCTAGGGCACTTCCACTTATGGTCCTATAGCTTAGAGAAATTAAAATAAAAAAGACACAGCCACCCCAAAGTTTGGAACGGCTCTGTTTACAAGAACCTCGTTTACAGTACAAGTTCAACATCGCAGAAAGTGAAAAATGGATAAAGAAGTTGTGGTATTTACTTACAAAGCAATATCACTCAGCAATGAAATCTGTGTCATCAGGAACTTAGCAGCACAATGAGTGGATTCAGGTATGATGATTCTAACTGAAATAAGTCACACAGAAAAAGAAACATCATAAGATATCAGTAATACACGGAATGTAAACTTGCCTACACAGGAACTGAATTACAGAACAGAACAGGGTCTCAAATTTAGAAAACCAACTTATGCTTGCTTAAGGGTAAAGGTGAGTTGGGGTGCTGCATAAAACCAGAGATTGAAATGAGCACAGATAAAGTTCCTTAAGCCAAATATGGATTAGACAAGAGCTACTCCTTGCTCAACGAAATGGACTCAACACCCCATATTAAACGCCTAAGAATGTATCTGACTAGTAAGTATCTTAAAACCTATGGATTGCTATGTCTCCGAAAGAGAATCAAGCATGTGTACAGGGGCATAAACGCAGCAGTGATAGGATTGGAGAGGTTCGGTGAGCAAATGAAGACCCTTTGAAGTCATATTGCATGGTACCCATTCCACGGGTTTCAACTACGCAGGTTTAAGGTATTCTTCCTTCAGCTAAAACATGCATGTGGAACCCAGAGTATGATCAACCGTGTGAACGGGAGACGTGTTCAAATATGTCTCAGTTTTCCTCCCCTGGTACTCGGGTGCAACATTCCAGACGCTTTACTAACACTCTCCTGACTTGGAGAGTCAGCGCCTTTAACCTCCTGTTTGGCCCAGTTTGCAATTTCTGCGGAAGATGAACAGGAATAGCGAGAACCAATGAGAGGCTAGCTGGAGGTGTCTGGACGGTCAAATTTAACTCTCATTTCCCACCAGGAAGAGGAAATAACCAAAGGCTCAGCATGCCGTACTGGAACCAGATTAGGTCCTGAAGCCATCCTGCGGTGTTGCGGCCAGCTCAAAAGAAAGCGAGTTGAAGAAAGGAGCTCAGGGGCACTGTAATTCCCAAACCTGCAGAGTTATAAATGACAGCTATCGTCCAAAAATAGACTGAAGTAAGGCTGCCAAGAGGACTTGAAAGCGGGGCAGAATTGCAGGAAACCGATTTCAGGAGGTAGACTGGAATTGCATTGAAAGCATAGGAAAAGAGGCAGAACGTCCACAATGATGCACTTGGCCAAAAAGGGCGTATGCGTTTTTTCCTGAATATATTCAGGAAAAAACGCATACGCCCTTTTTGGCCAACCAAGCAAACTTGCAAAGGAAATCTGCACTACAATGAAGTCTCACTTCTCCCCGGTCAAAAGGGCCATCTGAAAAAAGTGTAAAATCCAGAAAGGCAGGACAGGCCATGGAGAACTGGGAGCCTTGTTATGCTGATGGGCGTGATGTAAATTGCCAACAGACACTCAGGAGAAGTGTATGGTGTTTCCTGAAACATCTAAAACACAAAGCAACAGAGCCTAGGGCACTTCCTCTTATGGTCCTATAGCTTAGGGAAATTAAAATCAAAAAGACACAGCCACCGCAATGTTTGGGACGCCTCCGTTTACAAGAACCTCGTTTACCGTACAAGTTCAATATCACAGAAAGTGAAAAATGGATAAAGAACTTGTGGTACTTACGTACAATGCAGTATCACTCAGCAATGAAATCTATGTCATCAGGCCCGTAGCAGCATAATGAGTGGATTCAGGTACGATGATTCTAACTGAAATAAGTCACACAGAAAAAGAAACATCATAAGATATCACTAATACACGGAATGTAAACTTGGCTACACAGGAACTGCATTCCAAAACAGAACAGGGTCTCAAATTTAGAAAACCAACTTATGCTTGCTTAAGGGGAAAGGTGAGTTGGGGTGCTGCATAAAACCAGAGATTGAAATGAGCACAGATAAAGTTCCTTAAGCCAAATATGGAATAGACAAGAGCTACTCCTTTCTCAACGAAATGGACTCAACACCCCATATTAAACGCCTAAGAATGTACCTGACTAGTAAGTATCTTAAAACCTATGGATTGCTATGTCTCCAAAAGAGAATCAAGCATGTGTACAGGGGCATAAACGCAACAGTGATAGGATTGGAGAGGTTCGGTGAGCAAATGAAGATGCTTTGAAGTCATATTGCATGGTACCCATTCCACGGGTTTCAACTACCGAGGTTTTAGGTATTCTTCCTTCAGCTAAAACATGCATGTGGAACCCAGAGTATGATCAACCATTTGATCGGGAGACGTGTTCAAATATGTCTCAGTTTTCCTCCCCTGGTACTCGGGTGCAACATTCCAGATGCTTTACTAACACTCTCCTGACTTGGAGAGTCAGCGCCTTTAACCTCCTGTTTGGCCCAGTTTTCAATTTCTGCGGAAGATGAACAGGAATAGCGAGAACCAATGAGAGGCTAGCTGGAGGTGTCTGGACGGTCAAATTTAACTCTCATTTCCCACCAGGAAGAGGAAATAACCAAAGGCTCAGCATGCCGTACCGGAACCAGATTAGGGCCTGAAGCCATCCTGCGGTGTTGCGGCCAGCTCAAAAGAAAGCGAGTTGAAGAAAGGAGCTCAGGGGCACTGTAATTCACAAACCTGCAGAGTTATAAATGACAGCTATCGTCCAAAAATAGACTGAAGTAAGGCTGCCAAGAGGACTTGAACGCGGGGCAGAATTGCAGGAAACCGATTTCAGGAGGTAGACTGGAATTGCATTGAAAGCATAGGAAAAGAGGCAGAACGTCCACAATGATGCACTTGGCCAAAAAGGGCGTATGCGTTTTTTCCTGAATATATTCAGGAAAAAACGCATACGCCCTTTTTGGCCAACCAAGCAAGCTTGCAAAGGAAATCTGCACTACAATGAAGTCTCACTTCTCCCCGGTCAAAAGGGCCATCTGAAAAAAGTGTAAAATCCAGAAAGGCAGGACAGGCCATGGAGAACTGGGAGCCTTGTTATGCTGATGGGCGGGATGTAAATTGCCAAAAACCACTCGGGAGAAGTGTATGGTGTTTCCTGAAACATCTAAAAAACAAAGCAACAGAACCTTGGGCACTTCCACTTATGGTCCTATAGCTTAGGGAAATTAAAATAAAAAAGACACTGCCAACCCAAAGTTTGGAACGGCTCTGTTTACAAGAACCTCGTTTACAGTACAAGTTCAACATCGCAGAAAGTGAAAAATGGATAAAGAAGTTGTGGTATTAACTTACAAAGCAATATCACTCAGCAAAGAAATCTGTGTCATCAGGCCCTTAGCAGCACAATGAGTGGATTAAGGTATGATGATTCTAACTGAAATAAGTCACACAGAAAAAGAAACATCATAAGATATCAGTAATACACGGAATGTAAACTTGGCTACACAGGAACTGAATTACAGAACAGAAGAGGGTCTCAAATTTAGAAAACCAACTTATGCCTGCTGAAGGGTAAAGGTGAGTTGGGGTGCTGCATAAAACCAGAGATTGAAATGAGCAGAGATAAAGTTCCTTAAGCCAAATATGGAATAGACAAGAGCTACTCCTTGCTCAACGAAATGGACTCAACACCGCATAATAAACACCTAAGAATGTACCTGACTAGTAAGTATCTTAAAACCTATGGATTGCTATGTCTCCAAAAGAGAATCAAGCATGTGTACAGGGGCATAAACGCAGCAGTGATAGGATTGGAGAGGTTCGGTGAGCAAATGAAGACCCTTTGAAGTCATATTGCATGGTACCCATTCCACGGGTTTCAAATACCCACGTTTAAGGTATTCTTCCTTCAGCTAAAACATGCATGTGGAACCTAGAGTATGATCAACCATGTGATCGGGAGACGTGTTCAAATATGTCTCAGTTTTCATACCCTGGTACTCGGGTGCAACATTCCAGATGCTTTACTAACACTCTCCCGACTTGGAGAGTCAGTCCCTTTAACCTCCTGTTTGGCCCAGTTTGCAATTTCTGCGGAAGATGAACAGGAATAGCGAGAACCAATGAGAGCCTAGCTGGAGGTGTCTGGACGGGCAAATTTAACTCTCATTTCCCACCAGGAAGAGGAATTAACCAAAGGCTCAGCATGCCATGCCGGAACCAGATTAGGGCCTGGAGACATCTTGCGGTGTTGCGGCCAGGTCACAAGAAAGCGAGTTGAAGAAAGGAGCTCAGGGGCACTGTAATTCACAAACCTGCAGAGTTATAAATGACAGCTATCGTCCAAAAATAGACTGAAGTAAGGCTGCCAAGAGGACTTGAAAGCGGGGCAGAATGGCAGGAAACCGATTTCAGGAGGTAGACTGGAATTGCATTGAAAGCATAGGAAAAGAGGCAGAACGTCCACAATGATGCACTTGGCCAAAAAGGGCGTATGCGTTTTTTCCTGAATATATTCAGGAAAAAACGCATACGCCCTTTTTGGCCAAACAAGCAAGCTTGCAAAGGAAATCTGCACTACAATGAAGTCTCACTTCCCCCCGGTCAAAAGGGCCATCTGAAAAAAGTGTAAAATCCAGAAAGGCAGGACAGGCCATGGAGAACTGGGAGCCTTGTTATGCTGATGGGCGGGATGTAAATTGCCGACAGACATTCGGGAGAAGTGTATGGTGTTTCCTGAAACATCTAAAAAACAAAGCAACAGAACCTAGGGCACTTCCACTTATGGTAATATAGCTTAGGGAATTTAAAATCAAAAAGACACAGCCACCCCAAAGTTTGGAACGGCTCTGTTTACAAGAACCTCGTTTACAGTACAAGTTCAACATCGCAGAAAGTGAAAAATGGATAAAGAAGTTGTGGTATTTACTTACAAAGCAATATCACTCAGCAATGAAATCTGTGTCATCAGGAACTTAGCAGCACAATGAGTGGATTCAGGTATGATGATTCTAACTGAAATAAGTCACACAGAAAAAGAAACATCATAAGATATCAGTAATACACGGAATGTAAACTTGCCTACACAGGAACTGAATTACAGAACAGAACAGGGTCTCAAATTTAGAAAACCAACTTATGCTTGCTTAAGGGTAAAGGTGAGTTGGGGTGCTGCATAAAACCAGAGATTGAAATGAGCACAGATAAAGTTCCTTAAGCCAAATATGGAATAGACAAGAGCTACTCCTTGCTCAATGAAATGGAATCAACACCCCATATTAAACGCCTAAGAATGTATCTGACTAGTAAGTATCTTAATACCTATGGATTGCTATGTCTCTGAAAGAGAATCAAGCATGTGTACAGGGCCATAAACGCAGCAGTGATAGGATTGGAGAGGTTCGGTGAGCAAATGAAGACCCTTTGAAGTCATATTGCGTGGTACCCATTCCACGGGTTTCAACTACCCAGGTTTAAGGTATTCTTCCTTCAGCTAAAACATGCATGTGGAACCTAGAGTATGATCAACCATGTGATCGGGAGACGTGTTCAAATATGTCTCAGTTTTCGTACCCTGGTACTCGGGTGCAACATTCCAGACGCTTTACTAACACTCTCCCGACTTGGAGTGTCAGTCCCTTTAACCTCCTGTTTGGCCCAGTTTGCAATTTCTGCGGAAGATGAACAGGAATAGCGAGAACCAATGAGAGGCTAGCTGGAGGTGTCTGAACGGGCAAATTTAACTCTCATTTCCCACCAGGAAGAGGAATTAACCAAAGGCTCATCGTGCCGTACCGGAACCAGATTAGGGCCTGAAGCCATCCTGTGGTGTTGCGGCCAGCTCAAAAGAAAGCGAGTTGAAGAAAGGAGCTCAGGGGCACTGTAATTCACAAACCTGCAGAGTTATAAATGACAGCTATCGTCCAAAAATAGACTGAAGTAAGGCTGCCAAGAGGACTTGAACGCGGGGCAGAATTGCAGGAAACCGATTTCAGGAGGTAGACTGGAATTGCATTGAAAGCATAGGAAAAGAGGCAGAACGTCCACAATGATGCACTTGGCCAAAAAGGGCGTATGCGTTTTTTCCTGAATATATTCAGGAAAAAACGCATACGCCCTTTTTGGCCAACCAAGCAAGCTTGCAAAGGAAATCTGCACTACAATGAAGTCTCACTTCCCCCCGGTCAAAAGGGCCATCTGAAAAAAGTGTAAAATCCAGAAAGGCAGGACAGGCCATGGAGAACTGGGAGCCTTGTTATGCTGAAGGGCGGGATGTAAATTGCCAACAACCACTCGGGAGAAGTGTATGGTGTTTCCTGAAACATCTAAAAAACAAAGCAACAGAACCTAGGGCACTTCCACTTATGGTCCTATAGCTTAGGGAAATTAAAATAAAAAAGACACAGCCACCCCAAAGTTTGGAACGGCTCTGTTTACAAGAACCTCGTTTACAGTACAAGTTCAACATCGCAGAAAGTGAAAAATGGATAAAGAAGTTGTGGTATTTACTTACAAAGCAATATCACTCAGCAATGAAATCTGTGTCATCAGGAACTTAGCAGCACAATGAGTGGATTCAGGTATGATGATTCTAACTGAAATAAGTCACACAGAAAAAGAAACATCATAAGATATCAGTAATACACGGAATGTAAACTTGCCAACACAGGAACTGAATTACAGAACAGAACAGGGTCTCAAATTTAGAAAACCAACTTATGCTTGCTTAAGGGTAAAGGTGAGTTGGGGTGCTGCATAAAACCAGAGATTGAAATGAGCACAGATAAAGTTCCTTAAGCCAAATATGGATTAGACAAGAGCTACTCCTTGCTCAACGAAATGGACTCAACACCCCATATTAAACGCCTAAGAATGTATCTGACTAGTAAGTATCTTAAAACCTATGGATTGCTATGTCTCCGAAAGAGAATCAAGCATGTGTACAGGGGCATAAACGCAGCAGTGATAGGATTGGAGAGGTTCGGTGAGCAAATGAAGACCCTTTGAAGTCATATTGCATGGTACCCATTCCACGGGTTTCAAATACCCACGTTTAAGGTATTCTTCCTTCAGCTAAAACATGCATGTGGAACCTAGAGTATGATCAACCATGTGATCGGGAGACGTGTTCAAATATGTCTCAGTTTTCATACCCTGGTACTCGGGTGCAACATTCCAGATGCTTTACTAACACTCTCCCAACTTGGAGAGTCAGTCCCTTTAACCTCCTGTTTGGCCCAGTTTGCAATTTCTGCGGAAGATGAACAGGAATAGCGAGAACCAATGAGAGCCTAGCTGGAGGTGTCTGGACGGGCAAATTTAACTCTCATTTCCCACCAGGAAGAGGAATTAACCAAAGGCTCAGCATGCCGTGCCGGAACCAGATTAGGGCCTGGAGACATCTTGCGGTGTTGCGGCCAGGTCACAAGAAAGCGAGTTGAAGAAAGGAGCTCAGGGGCACTGTAATTCACAAACATGCAGAGTTATAAATGACAGCTATCGTCCAAAAATAGACTGAAGTAAGGCTGCCAAGAGGACTTGAAAGCGGGGCAGAATTGCAGGAAACCGATTTCAGGAGGTAGACTGGAATTGCATTGAAAGCATAGGAAAAGAGGCAGAACGTCCACAATGATGCACTTGGCCAAAAAGGGCGTATGCGTTTTTTCCTGAATATATTCAGGAAAAAACGCATACGCCCTTTTTGGCCAAACAAGCAAGCTTGCAAAGGAAATCTGCACTACAATGAAGTCTCACTTCCCCCCGGTCAAAAGGGCCATCTGAAAAAAGTGTAAAATCCAGAAAGGCAGGACAGGCCATGGAGAACTGGGAGCCTTGTTATGCTGATGGGCGGGATGTAAATTGCCGACAGACATTCGGGAGAAGTGTATGGTGTTTCCTGAAACATCTAAAAAACAAAGCAACAGAGCCTAGGGCACTGCCACTTATGGTCCTATAGCTTAGGGAAATTAAAATCAAAAAGACACAGCCACCCCAAAGTTTGGGACGCCTCTGTTTACAAGAACCTCGTTTACAGTACAAGTTCAACATCGCAGAAAGTGAAAAATGGATAAAGAAGTTGTGGTATTTACTTACAAAGCAATATCACTCAGCAATGAAATCTATGTCATCAGGCACTTAGTAGCACAATGAGTGGATTCAGGTATGATGATTCTAACTGAAATAAGTCACACAGAAAAAGAAACATCATAAGATATCAGTAATACACGGAATGTAAACTTGGCTACACAGGAACTGAATTACAGAACTGAACAGTGTCTCAAATTTAGAAAACCAACTTATGCTTGCTTAAGGGTAAAGGTGAGTTGGGGTGCTGCATAAAACCAGAGAATGAAATGAGCACAGATAAAGTTCCTTAAGCCAAATATGGAATAGACAAGAGCTACTCCTTGCTCAACGAAATGGACTCAAAACCCCATATTAAACGCCTAAGAATGTACCTGACTAGTAAGTATCTTAAAACCTATGGATTGCTATGTCTCCAAAAGAGAATCAAGAGTGTGTACAGGGGCATAAACGCAGCAGTGATAGGATTGGAGAGGTTCGGTGAGCAAATGAAGACCGTTTGAAGTCATATTGCATGGTACCCATTACACGGGTCTCAACTCTCCAGGATTAAGGTATTCTTCCTTCAGCTAAAACATGCATGTGGAACCCAGAGTATGATCAACTGTGTGAACGGGAGACGTGTTAAAATATGTCTCAGTTTTCGTACCCTGGTACTCGGGTGCAACATTCCAGACGCTTTACTAACACTCTCCCGACTTGGAGAGTAAGCGCCTTTAACCTCCTGTTTGGCCCAGTTTGCAATTTCTGCGGAAGATGAACAGGAATAGCGATAACCAATGAGAGACTAGCTGGAGGTGTCTGGACGGGCAAATTTAACTCTCATTTCCCACCAGGAAGAGGAATTAAGCAAAGGCTCAGCGTGCCGTGCCGGAACCAGATTAGGGCCTGAAGCCATCCTGTGGTGTTGCGGCCAGGTCACAAGAAAGCGAGTTGAAGAAAGGAGCTCAGGGGCACTGTAATTCACAAACCTGCAGAGTTATAAATGACAGCTATCGTCCAAAAATATACTGGAGAAAGGCTGCCAAGAGGACGTGAAAGCGGGGCAGAATTGCAGGAAACCGATTTCAGGAGGTAGACTGGAATTGCATTGAAAGCATAGGAAAAGAGGCAGAACGTCCACAATGATGCACTTGGCCAAAAAGGGCGTATGCGTTTTTTCCTGAATATATTCAGGAAAAAACGCATACGCCCTTTTTGGCCAACCAAGCAAGCTTGCAAAGGAAATCTGCACTACAATGAAGTCTCACTTCTCCCCGGTCAAAAGGGCCATCTGAAAAAAGTGTAAAATCCAGAAAGGCAGGAGAGGCCATGGAGAACTGGGAGCCTTGTTATGCTGATGGGCGGGATGTAAATTGCCAAAAACCACTCGGGAGAAGTGTATGGTGTTTCCTGAAACATCTAAAAAACAAAGCAACAGAACCTTGGGCAATTCCACTTATGGTCCTATAGCTTAGGGAAATTAAAATAAAAAAGACACTGCCACCCCAAAGTTTGGAATGGCTCTGTTTACAAGACCCTCGTTTACAGTACAAGTTCAACATCGCAGAAAGTGAAAAATGGATAAAGAAGTTGTGGTATTAACTTACAAAGCAATATCACTCAGCAAAGAAATCTGTGTCATCAGGCCCTTAGCAGCACAATGAGTGGATTCAGGTATGATGATTCTAACTGAAATAAGTCACACAGAAAAAGAAACATCATAAGATATCAGTAATACACGGAATGTAAACTTGGCTACACAGGAACTGAATTACAGAACAGAAGAGGGTCTCAAATTTAGAAAACCAACTTATGCCTGCTTAAGGGTAAAGGTGAGTTGGGGTGCTGCATAAAACCAGAGATTGAAATGAGCAGAGATAAAGTTCCTTAAGCCAAATATGGAATAGACAAGAGCTACTCCTTGCTCAACGAAATGGACTCAACACCGCATATTAAACGCCTAAGAATGTACCTGACTAGTAAGTATCTTAAAACCTATGGATTGCTATGTCTCCAAAAGAGAATCAAGCATGTGTACAGGGGCATAAACGCAGCAGTGATAGGATTGGAGAGGTTCGGTGAGCAAATGAAGACCCTTTGAAGTCATATTGCATGGTACCCATTACACGGGTCTTAACTCTCCAGGATTAAGGTATTCTTCCTTCAGCTAAAACATGCATGTGGAACCCAGAGTATGATCAACTGTGTGAACGGGAGACGTGTTAAAATATGTCTCAGTTTTCGTACCCTGGTACTCGGGTGCAACATTCCAGACGCTTTACTAACACTCTCCCGACTTGGAGAGTAAGCGCCTTTAACCTCCTGTTTGGCCCAGTTTGCAATTTCTGCGGAAGATGAACAGGAATAGCGATAACCAATGAGAGACTAGCTGGAGGTGTCTGGACGGGCAAATTTAACTCTCATTTCCCACCAGGAAGAGGAATTAAGCAAAGGCTCAGCGTGCCGTGCCGGAACCAGATTAGGGCCTGAAGCCATCCTGTGGTGTTGCGGCCAGGTCACAAGAAAGCGAGTTGAAGAAAGGAGCTCAGGGGCACTGTAATTCACAAACCTGCAGAGTTATAAATGACAGCTATCGTCCAAAAATATACTGGAGAAAGGCTGCCAAGAGGACGTGAAAGCGGGGCAGAATTGCAGGAAACCGATTTCAGGAGGTAGACTGGAATTGCATTGAAAGCATAGGAAAAGAGGCAGAACGTCCACAATGATGCACTTGGCCAAAAAGGGCGTATGCGTTTTTTCCTGAATATATTCAGGAAAAAACGCATACGCCCTTTTTGGCCAACCAAGCAAGCTTGCAAAGGAAATCTGCACTACAATGAAGTCTCACTTCTCCCCGGTCAAAAGGGCCATCTGAAAAAAGTGTAAAATCCAGAAAGGCAGGAGAGGCCATGGAGAACTGGGAGCCTTGTTATGCTGATGGGCGGGATGTAAATTGCCAAAAACCACTCGGGAGAAGTGTATGGTGTTTCCTGAAACATCTAAAAAACAAAGCAACAGAACCTTGGGCAATTCCACTTATGGTCCTATAGCTTAGGGAAATTAAAATAAAAAAGACACTGCCACCCCAAAGTTTGGAATGGCTCTGTTTACAAGACCCTCGTTTACAGTACAAGTTCAACATCGCAGAAAGTGAAAAATGGATAAAGAAGTTGTGGTATTAACTTACAAAGCAATATCACTCAGCAAAGAAATCTGTGTCATCAGGCCCTTAGCAGCACAATGAGTGGATTCAGGTATGATGATTCTAACTGAAATAAGTCACACAGAAAAAGAAACATCATAAGATATCAGTAATACACGGAATGTAAACTTGGCTACACAGGAACTGAATTACAGAACAGAAGAGGGTCTCAAATTTAGAAAACCAACTTATGCCTGCTTAAGGGTAAAGGTGAGTTGGGGTGCTGCATAAAACCAGAGATTGAAATGAGCAGAGATAAAGTTCCTTAAGCCAAATATGGAATAGACAAGAGCTACTCCTTGCTCAACGAAATGGACTCAACACCGCATATTAAACGCCTAAGAATGTACCTGACTAGTAAGTATCTTAAAACCTATGGATTGCTATGTCTCCGAAAGAGAATCAAGCATGTGTACAGGGGCATAAACGCAGCAGTGATAGGATTGGAGAGGTTCGGTGAGCCAATGAAGACCCTTTGAAGTCATATTGCATGGTACCCATTCCACGGGTTTCAAATACCCACGTTTAAGGTATTCTTCCTTCAGCTAAAACATGCATGTGGAACCTAGAGTATGATCAACCATGTGATCGGGAGACGTGTTCAAATATGTCTCAGTTTTCATACCCTGGTACTCGGGTGCAACATTCCAGATGCTTTACTAACACTCTCCCGACTTGGAGAGTCAGTCCCTTTAACCTCCTGTTTGGCCCAGTTTGCAATTTCTGCGGAAGATGAACAGGAATAGCGAGAACCAATGAGAGCCTAGCTGGAGGTGTCTGGACGGGCAAATTTAACTCTCATTTCCCACCAGGAAGAGGAATTAACCAAAGGCTCAGCATGCCGTGCCGGAACCAGATTAGGGCCTGGAGACATCTTGCGGTGTTGCGGCCAGGTCACAAGAAAGCGAGTTGAAGAAAGGAGCTCAGGGGCACTGTAATTCACAAACCTGCAGAGTTATAAATGACAGCTATCGTCCAAAAATAGACTGAAGTAAGGCTGCCAAGAGGACTTGAAAGCGGGGCAGAATGGCAGGAAACCGATTTCAGGAGGTAGACTGGAATTGCATTGAAAGCATAGGAAAAGAGGCAGAACGTCCACAATGATGCACTTGGCCAAAAAGGGCGTATGCGTTTTTTCCTGAATATATTCAGGAAAAAACGCATACGCCCTTTTTGGCCAACCAAGCAAGCTTGCAAAGGAAATCTGCACTACAATGAAGTCTCACTTCCCCCCGGTCAAAAGGGCCATCTGAAAAAAGTGTAAAATCCAGAAAGGCAGGACAGGCCATGGAGAACTGGGAGCCTTGTTATGCTGATGGGCGGGATGTAAATTGCAGACAGACATTCGGGAGAAGTGTATGGTGTTTCCTGAAACATCTAAAAAACAAAGCAACAGAACCTAGGGCACTTCCACTTATGGTCCTATAGCTTAGGGAAATTAAAATCAAAAAGACACAGCCACCCCAAAGTTTGGAACGGCTCTGTTTACAAGAACCTCGTTTACAGTACAAGTTCAACATTGCAGAAAGTGAAAAATGGATAAAGAAGTTGTGGTATTTACTTACAAAGCAATATCACTCAGCAATGAAATCTGTGTCATCAGGAACTTAGCAGCACAATGAGTGGATTCAGGTATGATGATTCTAACTGAAATAAGTCACACAGAAAAAGAAACATCATAAGATATCACTAATACACGGAATGTAAACTTGCCTACACAGGAACTGAATTACAGAACAGAACAGGGTCTCAAATTTAGAAAACCAACTTATGCTTGCTTAAGGGTAAAGGTGAGTTGGGGTGCTGCATAAAACCAGAGATTGAAATGAGCACAGATAAAGTTCCTTAAGCCAAATATGGAATAGACAAGAGCTACTCCTTGCTCAATGAAATGGAATCAACACCCCATATTAAACGCCTAAGAATGTACCTGACTAGTAAGTATCTTAATACCTATGGATTGCTATGTCTCCAAAACAGAATCAAGCGTGTGTACAGGGGTATAAACGCAGCAGTGATAGGATTGGAGAGGTTCGGTGAGCCAATGAAGACCCTTTGAAGTCATATTGCATGGTACCCATTACACGAGTCTCAACTCTCCAGGTTTAAAGTATTCTTCCTTCAGCTAAAACATGCATGTGGACCCAGAGTATGATCAACCATGTGAACGGGAGACGTGTTCAAATATGTCTCAGTTTTCCTCCCCTGGTACTCGGGTGCAACATTCCAGACGCTTTACTAACACTCTCCCCACTTGGAGAGTCAGCGCCTTTGAACTCCTGTTTGGCCCAGTTTGCAATTTCTGCGGAAGATGAAGAGGAATAGGGAGAACCAATGAGAGACTAGCTGGAGGTGTCTGGACGGGCAAATTTAACTCTCATTTCCCACCAGGAAGAGGAAATAACCAAAGGCTCATCGTGCCATGCCGGAACCAGATTAGGGCCTGAAGCCATCCTGCGGTGTTGCGGCCAGCTCACAAGAAAGCGAGTTGAAGAAAGGAGCTCAGGGGCACTGTAATTCACAAACCTGCAGAGTTATAAATGACAGCTATCGTCCAAAAATATACTGGAGAAAGGCTGCCAAGAGGACTTGAAAGCGGGGCAGAATTGCAGGAAACCGATTTCAGGAGGTAGACTGGAATTGCATTGAAAGCATAGGAAAAGAGGCAGAAAGTCCACAATGATGCGCTTGGCCAAAAAGGGCGTATGCGTTTTTTCCTGAATATATTCAGGAAAAAACGCATACGCCCTTTTTGGCCAACCAAGCAAGCTTGCAAAGGAAATCTGCACTACAATGAAGTCTCACTTCCCCCCGGTCAAAAGGGCCATCTGAAAAAAGTGTAAAATCCAGAAAGGCAACAGGCCATTGAGAACAGGGAGCCTTGTTATGATGATGGGAGGGATGTAAGTTGCCAACAGACACTCAGGAGAAGTGTATGGTGTTTCCTGAAACATCTAAAAAACAAAGCAACAGAGCCTAGGGCACTTCCACTTCTGGTCCTATAGCTTAGGGAAATTAAAATCAAAAAGACACAGCCACCCCAAAGTTTGGGACGCCTCCGTTTACAAGAACCTCGTTTACCGTACAAGTTCAATATCACAGAAAGTGAAAAATGGATAAAGAACTTGTGGTACTTACGTACAATGTAGTATCACTCAGCAATGAAATCTATGTCATCAGGCCCGTAGCAGCATAATGAGTGGATTCAGGTACGATGATTCTAACTGAAATAAGTCACACAGAAAAAGAAACATCATAAGATATCATTAATACACGGAATGAAAACTTGGCTTCACAGGAACTGCATTCCAAAACAGAACAGGGTCTCAAATTTAGAAAACCAACTTATGCTTGCTTAAGGGGAAAGGTGAGTTGGGGTGATGCATAAAACCAGAGATTGAAATGAGCACAGATAAAGTTCCTTAAGCCAAATATGGAATAGACAAGAGCTACTCCTTGCTCAATGAAATGGAATCAACACCCCATATTAAACGCCTAAGAATGTACCTGACTAGTAAGTATCTTAATACCTATGGATTGCTATGTCTCCAAAACAGAATCAAGCGTGTGTACAGGGGTATAAACGCAGCAGTGATAGGATTGGAGAGGTTCGGTGAGCCAATGAAGACCCTTTGAAGTCATATTGCATGGTACCCATTACACGAGTCTCAACTCTCCAGGTTTAAAGTATTCTTCCTTCAGCTAAAACATGCATGTGGAACCTAGAGTATGATCAACCATGTGATCGGGAGACGTGTTCAAATATGTCTCAGTTTTCATACCCTGGTACTCGGGTGCAACATTCCAGATGCTTTACTAACACTCTCCCGACTTGGAGAGTCAGTCCCTTTAACCTCCTGTTTGGCCCAGTTTGCAATTTCTGCGGAAGATGAACAGGAATAGCGAGAACCAATGAGAGCCTAGCTGGAGGTGTCTGGACGGGCAAATTTAACTCTCATTTCCCACCAGGAAGAGGAATTAACCAAAGGCTCAGCATGCCGTGCCGGAACCAGATTAGGGCCTGGAGACATCTTGCGGTGTTGCGGCCAGGTCACAAGAAAGCGAGTTGAAGAAAGGAGCTCAGGGGCACTGTAATTCACAAACCTGCAGAGTTATAAATGACAGCTATCGTCCAAAAATAGACTGAAGTAAGGCTGCCAAGAGGACTTGAAAGCGGGGCAGAATGGCAGGAAACCGATTTCAGGAGGTAGACTGGAATTGCATTGAAAGCATAGGAAAAGAGGCAGAACGTCCACAATGATGCACTTGGCCAAAAAGGGCGTATGCGTTTTTTCCTGAATATATTCAGGAAAAAACGCATACGCCCTTTTTGGCCAACCAAGCAAGCTTGCAAAGGAAATCTGCACTACAATGAAGTCTCACTTCCCCCCGGTCAAAAGGGCCATCTGAAAAAAGTGTAAAATCCAGAAAGGCAGGACAGGCCATGGAGAACTGGGAGCCTTGTTATGCTGATGGGCGGGATGTAAATTGCAGACAGACATTCGGGAGAAGTGTATGGTGTTTCCTGAAACATCTAAAAAACAAAGCAACAGAACCTAGGGCACTTCCACTTATGGTCCTATAGCTTAGGGAAATTAAAATCAAAAAGACACAGCCACCCCAAAGTTTGGAACGGCTCTGTTTACAAGAACCTCGTTTACAGTACAAGTTCAACATTGCAGAAAGTGAAAAATGGATAAAGAAGTTGTGGTATTTACTTACAAAGCAATATCACTCAGCAATGAAATCTGTGTCATCAGGAACTTAGCAGCACAATGAGTGGATTCAGGTATGATGATTCTAACTGAAATAAGTCACACAGAAAAAGAAACATCATAAGATATCACTAATACACGGAATGTAAACTTGCCTACACAGGAACTGAATTACAGAACAGAACAGGGTCTCAAATTTAGAAAACCAACTTATGCTTGCTTAAGGGTAAAGGTGAGTTGGGGTGCTGCATAAAACCAGAGATTGAAATGAGCACAGATAAAGTTCCTTAAGCCAAATATGGAATAGACAAGAGCTACTCCTTGCTCAATGAAATGGAATCAACACCCCATATTAAACGCCTAAGAATGTACCTGACTAGTAAGTATCTTAATACCTATGGATTGCTATGTCTCCAAAACAGAATCAAGCGTGTGTACAGGGGTATAAACGCAGCAGTGATAGGATTGGAGAGGTTCGGTGAGCCAATGAAGACCCTTTGAAGTCATATTGCATGGTACCCATTACACGAGTCTCAACTCTCCAGGTTTAAAGTATTCTTCCTTCAGCTAAAACATGCATGTGGACCCAGAGTATGATCAACCATGTGAACGGGAGACGTGTTCAAATATGTCTCAGTTTTCATACCCTGGTACTCGGGTGCAACATTCCAGATGCTTTACTAACACTCTCCCGACTTGGAGAGTCAGTCCCTTTAACCTCCTGTTTGGCCCAGTTTGCAATTTCTGCGGAAGATTAACAGGAATAGCGAGAACCAATGAGAGACTAGCTGGAGGTGTCTGGACGGGCAAATTTAACTCTCATTTCCCACCAGGAAGAGGAAATAACCAAAGGCTCATCGTGCCATGCCGGAACCAGATTAGGGCCTGAAGCCATCCTGCGGTGTTGCGGCCAGCTCACAAGAAAGCGAGTTGAAGAAAGGAGCTCAGGGGCACTGTAATTCACAAACCTGCAGAATTATAAATGACAGCTATCGTCCAAAAATATACTGGAGAAAGGCTGCCAAGAGGACTTGAAAGCGGGGCAGAATTGCAGGAAACCGATTTCAGGAGGTAGACTGGAATTGCATTGAAAGCATAGGAAAAGAGGCAGAAAGTCCACAATGATGCGCTTGGCCAAAAAGGGCGTATGCGTTTTTTCCTGAATATATTCAGGAAAAAACGCATACGCCCTTTTTGGCCAACCAAGCAAGCTTGCAAAGGAAATCTGCACTACAATGAAGTCTCACTTCCCCCCGGTCAAAAGGGCCATCTGAAAAAAGTGTAAAATCCAGAAAGGCAACAGGCCATTGAGAACAGGGAGCCTTGTTATGATGATGGGAGGGATGTAAGTTGCCAACAGACACTCAGGAGAAGTGTATGGTGTTTCCTGAAACATCTAAAAAACAAAGCAACAGAGCCTAGGGCACTTCCACTTCTGGTCCTATAGCTTAGGGAAATTAAAATCAAAAAGACACAGCCACCCCAAAGTTTGGGACGCCTCCGTTTACAAGAACCTCGTTTACCGTACAAGTTCAATATCACAGAAAGTGAAAAATGGATAAAGAACTTGTGGTACTTACGTACAATGCGGTATCACTCAGCAATAAAATCTATGTCATCAGGCCCTTAGCAGCATAATGAGTGGATTCAGGTACGATGATTCTAACTGAAATAAGTCACACAGAAAAAGAAACATCATGAGATATCTGTAATACACGTAATGTAAACTTGGCTACACAGGAACTGCATTCCAAAACAGAACAGGGTCTCAAATTTAGAAAACCAACTTATGCTTGCTTAAGGGGAAAGGTGAGTTGGGGTGCTGCATAAAACCAGAGATTGAAATGAGCACAGATAAAGTTCCTTACGCCAAATATGGAATAGACAAGAGCTACTCCTTGCTCAACGAAATGGACTCAAAACCCCATATTAAACGCCTAAGAATGTACCTGACTAGTAAGTATCTTAAAACCTATGGATTGCTATGTCTCCAAAAGAGAATCAAGCGTGTGTACAGGGGCATAAACGAGCAGTGATAGGATTGGAGAGGTTCGGTGAGCAAATGAAGACCCTTTGAAGTCATATTGCATGGTACCCATTACACGGGTCTGAACTCTCCAGGTTTAAGGTATTCTTCCTTCAGCTAAAACATGCATGTGGAACCCAGAGTATGATCAACCGTGTGAACGGGAGACGTGTTCAAATATGTCTCAGTTTTCCTCCCCTGGTACTCGGGTGCAACATTCCAGACGCTTTACTAACACTCTCCCCAACTGGAGAGTCAGTCCCTTTAACCTCCTGTTTGGCCCAGTTTGCAATTTCTGCGGAAGATGAACAGGAATAGTGAGAACCAATGAGAGACTAGCTGGAGGTGTCTGGACGGGCAAATTTAACTCTCATTTCCCACCAGGAAGAGGAATTAACCAAAGGCTCAGCATGCCGGGCCGGAACAAGATTAGGGCCTGAAGCCATCCTGCGGTGTTGCGGCCAGCTCACAAGAAAGCTAGTTGAAGAAAGGAGCTCAGAGGCACTGTAATTCACAAACATGCAGAGTTATAAATGACAGCTATCGTCCAAAAATAGACTGAAGTAAGGCTGCCAAGAGAACTTGAAAGCGGGGCAGAATTGCAGGAAACCAATTTCAGGAGGTAGACTGGAATTGCATTGAAAGCATAGGAAAAGAGGCAGAACGTCCACAATGATGCACTTGGCCAAAAAGGGCGTATGCGTTTTTTCCTGAATATATTCAGGAAAAAACGCATACGCCCTTTTTGGCCAACCAAGCAAACTTGCAAAGGAAATCTGCACTACAATGAAGTCTCACTTCCCCCCGGTCAAAAGGGCCATCTGAAAAAAGTGTAAAATCCAGAAAGGCAGGACAGGCCATGGAGAACTGGGAGCCTTGTTATGCTGATGGGCGGGATGTAAATTGCCAACAGACACTTGGGAGAAGTGTATGGTGTTTCCTGAAACATCTAAAAAACAAAGCAACAGAGCCTAGGGCACTTCAACTTATGGTCCTATAGCTTAGGGAAATTAAAATCAAAAAGACACAGCCACCCCAAAGTTTGGGACGTCTCTGTTTACAAGAACCTCGTTTACCGTACAAGTTCAATATCGCAGAAAGTGAAAAATGGATAAAGAAGTTGTGGTACTACGTACAATGCAGTATCAATCAGCAATGAAATCTCTGTCATCAGGCCCGTAGCAGCATAATGAGTGGATTCAGGTACGATGATTCTAACTGAAATAAGTCACACAGAAAAAGAAACATCATAAGATATCACTAATACACGGAATGTAAACTGGCTACACAGTAACTGAATTTCAAAACAGAACAGGGTCTCAAATTTAGAAAACCAACTTATGCTTGCTTAAGGGGAAAGGTGAGTTGGGGTGCTGCATAAAACCAGAGATTGAAATGAGCACAGATAAAGTTCCTTAAGCCAAATATGGAATAGACAAGAGCTACTCCTTGCTCAACGAAATGGACTCAACACCGCATATTAAACGCCTAAGAATGTACCTGACTAGTAAGTATCTTAAAACCTATGGATTGCTATGTCTCCGAAAGAGAATCAAGCATGTGTACAGGGGCATAAACGCAGCAGTGATAGGATTGGAGATGTTCGGTGAGCAAATGAAGAGCCTTTGAAGTCATATTGCATGGTACCCATTCCACGGGTTTCAAATACCCAGGTTTAAGGTATTCTTCCTTCAGCTAAAACATGCATGTGGAACCCAGAGTATGATCAACCATGTGATCGGGAGACGTGTTCAAATATGTCTCAGTTTTCGTACCCTGGTACTCGGGTGCAACATTCCAGACGCTTTACTAACACTCTCCCGACTTGGAGAGTCAGTTCCTTTAACCTCCTGTTTGGCCCAGTTTTCAATTTCTGCGGAAGATGAACAGGAATAGCGAGAACCAATGAGAGACTAGCTGGAGGTGTCTGGACGGGCAAATTTAACTCTCATTTCCCACCAGGAAGAGGAATTAACCAAAGGCTCAGCGTGCCATGCCGGAACCAGATTAGGGCCTGAAGCCATCCTGCGGTGTTGCGGCCAGCTCAAAAGAAAGGGAGTTGAAGAAAGGAGCTCAGGGGCACTGTAATTCACAAACCTGCAGAGTTATAAATGACAGCTATCGTCCAAAAATAGACTGAAGTAAGGCTGCCAAGAGGACTTGAAAGCGGGGCAGAATTGCAGGAAACCGATTTCAGGAGGTAGACTGGAATTGCATTGAAAGCATAGGAAAAGAGGCAGAACGTCCACAATGATGCACTTGGCCAAAAAGGGCGTATGCGTTTTTTCCTGAATATATTCAGGAAAAAACGCATACGCCCTTTTTGGCCAACCAAGCAAGCTTGCAAAGGAAATCTGCACTACAATGAAGTCTCACTTCCCCCCGGTCAAAAGGGTCATCTGAAAAAGGTGTAAAATCCAGAAAGGCAGGACAGGCCATGGAGAACTGGGAGCCTTGTTATGCTGATGGGCGGGATGTAAATTGCCAACAGACACTCGGGAGAAGTGTATGGTGTTTCCTGAAACATCTAAAAAACAAAGCAACAGAGCCTAGGGCACTGCCACTTATGGTCCTGTAGCTTAGGGAAATTAAAATCAAAAAGACACAGCCACCCCAAAATTTGGGACGTCTCTGTTTACAAGAACCTCGTTTACAGTACAAGTTCAACATCGCAGAAAGTGAAAAATGGATAAAGAAGTTGTGGTATTTACTTACAAAGCAATATCACTCAGCAATGAAATCTGTGTCATCAGGCCCTTAGCAGCACAATGAGTGGATTCAAGTATGATGATTCTAACTGAAATAAGTCACACAGAAAAAGAAACATCATAAGATATCAGTAATACACGGAATGTAAACTTGGCTACACAGAAACTGAATTACAGAACAGAACAGGGTCTCAAATTTAGAAAACCAACTTATGCTTGCTTAAGGGGAAAGGTGAGTTGGGGTGCTGCATAAAACCAGAGATTGAAATGAGCACAGATAAAGTTCCTTAAGTCAAATATGGAATAGACAAGAGCTACTCCTTGCTCAACGAAATGGACTCAACACCGCATATTAAACGCCTAAGAATGTACCTGACTAGTAAGTATCGTAAAACCTATGGATTGCTATGTCTCCAAAAGAGAATCAAGCGTGTGTACAGGGGCATAAACGCAGCAGTGATAGGATTGGAGAGGTTCGGTGAGCAAATGAAGACCCTTTGAAGTCATATTGCATGGTACCCATTCCACGGGTTTCAACTACGCAGGTTTAAGGTATTCTTCCTTCAGCTAAAACATGCATGTGGAACCCAGAGTATGATCAACCGTGTGAACGGGAGACGTGTTCAAATATGTCTCAGTTTTCCTCCCCTGGTACTCGGGTGCAACATTCCAGACGCTTTACTAACACTCTCCTGACTTGGAGAGTCAGCGCCTTTAACCTCCTGTTTGGCCCAGTTTGCAATTTCTGCGGAAGATGAACAGGAATAGCGAGAACCAATGAGAGGCTAGCTGGAGGTGTCTGGACGGTCAAATTTAACTCTCATTTCCCACCAGGAAGAGGAAATAACCAAAGGCTCAGCATGCCGTACTGGAACCAGATTAGGTCCTGAAGCCATCCTGCGGTGTTGCGGCCAGCTCACAAGAAAGCGAGTTGAAGAAAGGAGCTCAGGGGCACTGTAATTCCCAAACCTGCAGAGTTATAAATGACAGCTATCGTCCAAAAATAGACTGAAGTAAGGCTGCCAAGAGGACTTGAAAGCGGGGCAGAATTGCAGGAAACCGATTTCAGGAGGTAGACTGGAATTGCATTGAAAGCATAGGAAAAGAGGCAGAACATCCACAATGATGCACTTGGCCAAAAAGGGCGTATGCGTTTTTTCCTGAATATATTCAGGAAAAAACGCATACGCCCTTTTTGGCCAACCAAGCAAACTTGCAAAGGAAATCTGCACTACAATGAAGTCTCACTTCTCCCCGGTCAAAAGGGCCATCTGAAAAAAGTGTAAAATCCAGAAAGGCAGGACAGGCCATGGAGAACTGGGAGCCTTGTTATGCTGATGGGCGTGATGTAAATTGCCAACAGACACTCAGGAGAAGTGTATGGTGTTTCCTGAAACATCTAAAACACAAAGCAACAGAGCCTAGGGCACTTCCTCTTATGGTCCTATAGCTTAGGGAAATTAAAATCAAAAAGACACAGCCACCGCAATGTTTGGGACGCCTCCGTTTACAAGAACCTCGTTTACCGTACAAGTTCAATATCACAGAAAGTGAAAAATGGATAAAGAACTTGTGGTACTTACGTACAATGCAGTATCACTCAGCAATGAAATCTATGTCATCAGGCCCGTAGCAGCATAATGAGTGGATTCAGGTACGATGATTCTAACTGAAATAAGTCACACAGAAAAAGAAACATCATAAGATATCACTAATACACGGAATGTAAACTTGGCTACACAGGAACTGCATTCCAAAACAGAACAGGGTCTCAAATTTAGAAAACAAACTTATGCTTGCTTAAGGGGAAAGGTGAGTTGGGGTGCTGCATAAAACCAGAGATTGAAATGAGCACAGATAAAGTTCCTTAAGCCAAATATGGAATAGACAAGAGCTACTCCTTTCTCAACGAAATGGACTCAACACCCCATATTAAACGCCTAAGAATGTACCTGACTAGTAAGTATCTTAAAACCTATGGATTGCTATGTCTCCAAAAGAGAATCAAGCATGTGTACAGGGGCATAAACGCAACAGTGATAGGATTGGAGAGGTTCGGTGAGCAAATGAAGATGCTTTGAAGTCATATTGCATGGTACCCATTCCACGGGTTTCAACTACCCAGGTTTTAGGTATTCTTCCTTCAGCTAAAACATGCATGTGGAACCCAGAGTATGATCAACCATTTGATCGGGAGACGTGTTCAAATATGTCTCAGTTTTCCTCCCCTGGTACTCGGGTGCAACATTCCAGATGCTTTACTAACACTCTCCTGACTTGGAGAGTCAGCGCCTTTAACCTCCTGTTTGGCCCAGTTTTCAATTTCTGCGGAAGATGAACAGGAATAGCGAGAACCAATGAGAGGCTAGCTGGAGGTGTCTGGACGGTCAAATTTAACTCTCATTTCCCACCAGGAAGAGGAAATAACCAAAGGCTCAGCATGCCATACCGGAACCAGATTAGGGCCTGAAGCCATCCTGCGGTGTTTCGGCCAGCTCAAAAGAAAGCGAGTTGAAGAAAGGAGCTCAGGGGCACTGTAATTCACAAACCTGCAGAGTTATAAATGACAGCTATCGTCCAAAAATAGACTGAAGTAAGGCTGCCAAGAGGACTTGAAAGTGGGGCAGAATTGCAGGAAACCGATTTCAGGAGGTAGACTGGAATTGCATTGAAAGCATAGGAAAAGAGGCAGAACGTCCACAATGATGCACTTGGCCAAGAAGGGCGTATGCGTTTTTTCCTGAATATATTCAGGAAAAAACGCATACGCCCTTTTTGGCCAACCAAGCAAGCTTGCAAAGGAAATCTGCACTACAATGAAGTCTCAATTCTCCCCGGTCAAAAGGGCCATCTGAAAAAAGTGTAAAGTCCAGAAAGGCAGGACAGGCCATGGAGAACTGGGAGCCTTGTTATGCTGATGGGCGGGATGTAAATTGCCAAAAACCACTCGGGAGAAGTGTATGGTGTTTCCTGAAACATCTAAAAAACAAAGCAACAGAACCTTGGGCACTTCCACTTATGGTCCTATAGCTTAGGGAAATTAAAATATAAAAGACACTGCCACCCCAAAGTTTGGAACGGCTCTGTTTACAAGACCCTCGTTTACAGTACAAGTTCAACATCGCAGAAAGTGAAAAATGGATAAAGAAGTTGTGGTATTAACTTACAAAGCAATATCACTCAGCAAAGAAATCTGTGTCATCAGGCCCTTAGCAGCACAATGAGTGGATTCAGGTATGATGATTCTAACTGAAATAAGTCACACAGAAAAAGAAACATCATAAGATATCAGTAATACACGGAATGTAAACTTGGCTACACAGGAACTGAATTACAGAACAGAAGAGGGTCTCAAATTTAGAAAACCAACTTATGCCTGCTTAAGGGTAAAGGTGAGTTGGGGTGCTGCATAAAACCAGAGATTGAAATGAGCAGAGATAAAGTTCCTTAAGCCAAATATGGAATAGACAAGAGCTACTCCTTGCTCAACGAAATGGACTCAACACCGCATAATAAACGCCTAAGAATGTACCTGACTAGTAAGTATCTTAAAACCTATGGATTGCTATGTCTCCAAAAGAGAATCAAGCATGTGTACAGGGGCATAAACGCAGCAGTGATAGGATAGGAGAGGTTCGGTGAGCAAATGAAGACCCTTTGAAGTCATATTGCATGGTACCCATTACACGGGTCTTAACTTTCCAGGATTAAGGTATTCTTCCTTCAGCTAAAACATGCATGTGGAACCCAAGTATGATCAACCATGTGAACGGGAGACGTGTTAAAATATGTCTCAGTTTTCCTCCCCTGGTACTCGGGTGCAACATTCCAGATGCTTTACTAACACTCTCCCCACTTGGAGAGTCAGCACCTTTAACCTCCTGTTTGGCCCAGTTTGCAATTTCTGCGGAAGATGAACAGGAATAGCGAGAACCAATGAGAGACTAGCTGGAAGTGTCTGGACGGGCAAATTTAACTCTCATTTCCCACCAGGAAGAGGAAATAACCAAAGGCTCAGCGTGCCGTACCGGAAACAGATTAGGGCCTGAAGCCAACCTGCGGTGTTGCGGCCAGCTCAAAAGAAAGCGAGTTGAAGAAAGGAGCTCAGGGGCACTGTAATTCACAAACCTGCAGAGTTATAAATGACAGCTATCGTCCAAAAATAGACTGAAGTAAGGCTGCCAAGAGGACTTGAAAGTGGGGCAGAATTGCAGGAAACCGATTTCAGGAGGTAGACTGGAATTGCATTGAAAGCATAGGAAAAGAGGCAGAACGTCCACAATGATGCACTTGGCCAAAAAGGGCGTATGCGTTTTTTCCTGAATATATTCAGGAAAAAACGCATACGCCCTTTTTGGCCAACCAAGCAAGCTTGCAAAGGAAATCTGCACTACAATGAAGTCTCACTTCCCCCCTGTCAAAAGGGCCATCTGAAAAAAGTGTAAAATCCAGAAAGGCAGGACAGGCCATGGAGAACTGGGAGCCTTGTGATGCTGAAGGGCGGGATGTAAATTGCCAACAACCACTCGGGAGAAGTGTATGGTGTTTCCTGAAACATCTAAAAAACAAAGCAACAGAACCTAGGGCACTTCCACTTATGGTCCTATAGCTTAGAGAAATTAAAATAAAAAAGACACAGCCACCCCAAAGTTTGGAACGGCTCTGTTTACAAGAACCTCGTTTACAGTACAAGTTCAACATCGCAGAAAGTGAAAAATGGATAAAGAAGTTGTGGTATTTACTTACAAAGCAATATCACTCAGCAATGAAATCTGTGTCATCAGGAACTTAGCAGCACAATGAGTGGATTCAGGTATGATGATTCTAACTGAAATAAGTCACACAGAAAAAGAAACATCATAAGATATCAGTAATACACGGAATGTAAACTTGCCTACACAGGAACTGAATTACAGAACAGAACAGGGTCTCAAATTTAGAAAACCAACTTATGCTTGCTTAAGGGTAAAGGTGAGTTGGGGTGCTGCATAAAACCAGAGATTGAAATGAGCACAGATAAAGTTCCTTAAGCCAAATATGGATTAGACAAGAGCTACTCCTTGCTCAACGAAATGGACTCAACACCCCATATTAAACGCCTAAGAATGTATCTGACTAGTAAGTATCTTAAAACCTATGGATTGCTATGTCTCCGAAAGAGAATCAAGCATGTGTACAGGGGCATAAACGCAGCAGTGATAGGATTGGAGAGGTTCGGTGAGCAAATGAAGACCCTTTGAAGTCATATTGCATGGTACCCATTCCACGGGTTTCAACTACGCAGGTTTAAGGTATTCTTCCTTCAGCTAAAACATGCATGTGGAACCCAGAGTATGATCAACCGTGTGAACGGGAGACGTGTTCAAATATGTCTCAGTTTTCCTCCCCTGGTACTCGGGTGCAACATTCCAGACGCTTTACTAACACTCTCCTGACTTGGAGAGTCAGCGCCTTTAACCTCCTGTTTGGCCCAGTTTGCAATTTCTGCGGAAGATGAACAGGAATAGCGAGAACCAATGAGAGGCTAGCTGGAGGTGTCTGGACGGTCAAATTTAACTCTCATTTCCCACCAGGAAGAGGAAATAACCAAAGGCTCAGCATGCCGTACTGGAACCAGATTAGGTCCTGAAGCCATCCTGCGGTGTTGCGGCCAGCTCAAAAGAAAGCGAGTTGAAGAAAGGAGCTCAGGGGCACTGTAATTCCCAAACCTGCAGAGTTATAAATGACAGCTATCGTCCAAAAATAGACTGAAGTAAGGCTGCCAAGAGGACTTGAAAGCGGGGCAGAATTGCAGGAAACCGATTTCAGGAGGTAGACTGGAATTGCATTGAAAGCATAGGAAAAGAGGCAGAACGTCCACAATGATGCACTTGGCCAAAAAGGGCGTATGCGTTTTTTCCTGAATATATTCAGGAAAAAACGCATACGCCCTTTTTGGCCAACCAAGCAAACTTGCAAAGGAAATCTGCACTACAATGAAGTCTCACTTCTCCCCGGTCAAAAGGGCCATCTGAAAAAAGTGTAAAATCCAGAAAGGCAGGACAGGCCATGGAGAACTGGGAGCCTTGTTATGCTGATGGGCGTGATGTAAATTGCCAACAGACACTCAGGAGAAGTGTATGGTGTTTCCTGAAACATCTAAAACACAAAGCAACAGAGCCTAGGGCACTTCCTCTTATGGTCCTATAGCTTAGGGAAATTAAAATCAAAAAGACACAGCCACCGCAATGTTTGGGACGCCTCCGTTTACAAGAACCTCGTTTACCGTACAAGTTCAATATCACAGAAAGTGAAAAATGGATAAAGAACTTGTGGTACTTACGTACAATGCAGTATCACTCAGCAATGAAATCTATGTCATCAGGCCCGTAGCAGCATAATGAGTGGATTCAGGTACGATGATTCTAACTGAAATAAGTCACACAGAAAAAGAAACATCATAAGATATCACTAATACACGGAATGTAAACTTGGCTACACAGGAACTGCATTCCAAAACAGAACAGGGTCTCAAATTTAGAAAACCAACTTATGCTTGCTTAAGGGGAAAGGTGAGTTGGGGTGCTGCATAAAACCAGAGATTGAAATGAGCACAGATAAAGTTCCTTAAGCCAAATATGGAATAGACAAGAGCTACTCCTTTCTCAACGAAATGGACTCAACACCCCATATTAAACGCCTAAGAATGTACCTGACTAGTAAGTATCTTAAAACCTATGGATTGCTATGTCTCCAAAAGAGAATCAAGCATGTGTACAGGGGCATAAACGCAACAGTGATAGGATTGGAGAGGTTCGGTGAGCAAATGAAGATGCTTTGAAGTCATATTGCATGGTACCCATTCCACGGGTTTCAACTACCGAGGTTTTAGGTATTCTTCCTTCAGCTAAAACATGCATGTGGAACCCAGAGTATGATCAACCATTTGATCGGGAGACGTGTTCAAATATGTCTCAGTTTTCCTCCCCTGGTACTCGGGTGCAACATTCCAGATGCTTTACTAACACTCTCCTGACTTGGAGAGTCAGCGCCTTTAACCTCCTGTTTGGCCCAGTTTTCAATTTCTGCGGAAGATGAACAGGAATAGCGAGAACCAATGAGAGGCTAGCTGGAGGTGTCTGGACGGTCAAATTTAACTCTCATTTCCCACCAGGAAGAGGAAATAACCAAAGGCTCAGCATGCCGTACCGGAACCAGATTAGGGCCTGAAGCCATCCTGCGGTGTTGCGGCCAGCTCAAAAGAAAGCGAGTTGAAGAAAGGAGCTCAGGGGCACTGTAATTCACAAACCTGCAGAGTTATAAATGACAGCTATCGTCCAAAAATAGACTGAAGTAAGGCTGCCAAGAGGACTTGAACGCGGGGCAGAATTGCAGGAAACCGATTTCAGGAGGTAGACTGGAATTGCATTGAAAGCATAGGAAAAGAGGCAGAACGTCCACAATGATGCACTTGGCCAAAAAGGGCGTATGCGTTTTTTCCTGAATATATTCAGGAAAAAACGCATACGCCCTTTTTGGCCAACCAAGCAAGCTTGCAAAGGAAATCTGCACTACAATGAAGTCTCACTTCTCCCCGGTCAAAAGGGCCATCTGAAAAAAGTGTAAAATCCAGAAAGGCAGGACAGGCCATGGAGAACTGGGAGCCTTGTTATGCTGATGGGCGGGATGTAAATTGCCAAAAACCACTCGGGAGAAGTGTATGGTGTTTCCTGAAACATCTAAAAAACAAAGCAACAGAACCTTGGGCACTTCCACTTATGGTCCTATAGCTTAGGGAAATTAAAATAAAAAAGACACTGCCAACCCAAAGTTTGGAACGGCTCTGTTTACAAGAACCTCGTTTACAGTACAAGTTCAACATCGCAGAAAGTGAAAAATGGATAAAGAAGTTGTGGTATTAACTTACAAAGCAATATCACTCAGCAAAGAAATCTGTGTCATCAGGCCCTTAGCAGCACAATGAGTGGATTAAGGTATGATGATTCTAACTGAAATAAGTCACACAGAAAAAGAAACATCATAAGATATCAGTAATACACGGAATGTAAACTTGGCTACACAGGAACTGAATTACAGAACAGAAGAGGGTCTCAAATTTAGAAAACCAACTTATGCCTGCTGAAGGGTAAAGGTGAGTTGGGGTGCTGCATAAAACCAGAGATTGAAATGAGCAGAGATAAAGTTCCTTAAGCCAAATATGGAATAGACAAGAGCTACTCCTTGCTCAACGAAATGGACTCAACACCGCATAATAAACACCTAAGAATGTACCTGACTAGTAAGTATCTTAAAACCTATGGATTGCTATGTCTCCAAAAGAGAATCAAGCATGTGTACAGGGGCATAAACGCAGCAGTGATAGGATTGGAGAGGTTCGGTGAGCAAATGAAGACCCTTTGAAGTCATATTGCATGGTACCCATTCCACGGGTTTCAAATACCCACGTTTAAGGTATTCTTCCTTCAGCTAAAACATGCATGTGGAACCTAGAGTATGATCAACCATGTGATCGGGAGACGTGTTCAAATATGTCTCAGTTTTCATACCCTGGTACTCGGGTGCAACATTCCAGATGCTTTACTAACACTCTCCCGACTTGGAGAGTCAGTCCCTTTAACCTCCTGTTTGGCCCAGTTTGCAATTTCTGCGGAAGATGAACAGGAATAGCGAGAACCAATGAGAGCCTAGCTGGAGGTGTCTGGACGGGCAAATTTAACTCTCATTTCCCACCAGGAAGAGGAATTAACCAAAGGCTCAGCATGCCATGCCGGAACCAGATTAGGGCCTGGAGACATCTTGCGGTGTTGCGGCCAGGTCACAAGAAAGCGAGTTGAAGAAAGGAGCTCAGGGGCACTGTAATTCACAAACCTGCAGAGTTATAAATGACAGCTATCGTCCAAAAATAGACTGAAGTAAGGCTGCCAAGAGGACTTGAAAGCGGGGCAGAATGGCAGGAAACCGATTTCAGGAGGTAGACTGGAATTGCATTGAAAGCATAGGAAAAGAGGCAGAACGTCCACAATGATGCACTTGGCCAAAAAGGGCGTATGCGTTTTTTCCTGAATATATTCAGGAAAAAACGCATACGCCCTTTTTGGCCAAACAAGCAAGCTTGCAAAGGAAATCTGCACTACAATGAAGTCTCACTTCCCCCCGGTCAAAAGGGCCATCTGAAAAAAGTGTAAAATCCAGAAAGGCAGGACAGGCCATGGAGAACTGGGAGCCTTGTTATGCTGATGGGCGGGATGTAAATTGCCGACAGACATTCGGGAGAAGTGTATGGTGTTTCCTGAAACATCTAAAAAACAAAGCAACAGAACCTAGGGCACTTCCACTTATGGTAATATAGCTTAGGGAATTTAAAATCAAAAAGACACAGCCACCCCAAAGTTTGGAACGGCTCTGTTTACAAGAACCTCGTTTACAGTACAAGTTCAACATCGCAGAAAGTGAAAAATGGATAAAGAAGTTGTGGTATTTACTTACAAAGCAATATCACTCAGCAATGAAATCTGTGTCATCAGGAACTTAGCAGCACAATGAGTGGATTCAGGTATGATGATTCTAACTGAAATAAGTCACACAGAAAAAGAAACATCATAAGATATCAGTAATACACGGAATGTAAACTTGCCTACACAGGAACTGAATTACAGAACAGAACAGGGTCTCAAATTTAGAAAACCAACTTATGCTTGCTTAAGGGTAAAGGTGAGTTGGGGTGCTGCATAAAACCAGAGATTGAAATGAGCACAGATAAAGTTCCTTAAGCCAAATATGGAATAGACAAGAGCTACTCCTTGCTCAATGAAATGGAATCAACACCCCATATTAAACGCCTAAGAATGTATCTGACTAGTAAGTATCTTAATACCTATGGATTGCTATGTCTCTGAAAGAGAATCAAGCATGTGTACAGGGCCATAAACGCAGCAGTGATAGGATTGGAGAGGTTCGGTGAGCAAATGAAGACCCTTTGAAGTCATATTGCGTGGTACCCATTCCACGGGTTTCAACTACCCAGGTTTAAGGTATTCTTCCTTCAGCTAAAACATGCATGTGGAACCTAGAGTATGATCAACCATGTGATCGGGAGACGTGTTCAAATATGTCTCAGTTTTCGTACCCTGGTACTCGGGTGCAACATTCCAGACGCTTTACTAACACTCTCCCGACTTGGAGTGTCAGTCCCTTTAACCTCCTGTTTGGCCCAGTTTGCAATTTCTGCGGAAGATGAACAGGAATAGCGAGAACCAATGAGAGGCTAGCTGGAGGTGTCTGAACGGGCAAATTTAACTCTCATTTCCCACCAGGAAGAGGAATTAACCAAAGGCTCATCGTGCCGTACCGGAACCAGATTAGGGCCTGAAGCCATCCTGTGGTGTTGCGGCCAGCTCAAAAGAAAGCGAGTTGAAGAAAGGAGCTCAGGGGCACTGTAATTCACAAACCTGCAGAGTTATAAATGACAGCTATCGTCCAAAAATAGACTGAAGTAAGGCTGCCAAGAGGACTTGAACGCGGGGCAGAATTGCAGGAAACCGATTTCAGGAGGTAGACTGGAATTGCATTGAAAGCATAGGAAAAGAGGCAGAACGTCCACAATGATGCACTTGGCCAAAAAGGGCGTATGCGTTTTTTCCTGAATATATTCAGGAAAAAACGCATACGCCCTTTTTGGCCAACCAAGCAAGCTTGCAAAGGAAATCTGCACTACAATGAAGTCTCACTTCCCCCCGGTCAAAAGGGCCATCTGAAAAAAGTGTAAAATCCAGAAAGGCAGGACAGGCCATGGAGAACTGGGAGCCTTGTTATGCTGAAGGGCGGGATGTAAATTGCCAACAACCACTCGGGAGAAGTGTATGGTGTTTCCTGAAACATCTAAAAAACAAAGCAACAGAACCTAGGGCACTTCCACTTATGGTCCTATAGCTTAGGGAAATTAAAATAAAAAAGACACAGCCACCCCAAAGTTTGGAACGGCTCTGTTTACAAGAACCTCGTTTACAGTACAAGTTCAACATCGCAGAAAGTGAAAAATGGATAAAGAAGTTGTGGTATTTACTTACAAAGCAATATCACTCAGCAATGAAATCTGTGTCATCAGGAACTTAGCAGCACAATGAGTGGATTCAGGTATGATGATTCTAACTGAAATAAGTCACACAGAAAAAGAAACATCATAAGATATCAGTAATACACGGAATGTAAACTTGCCAACACAGGAACTGAATTACAGAACAGAACAGGGTCTCAAATTTAGAAAACCAACTTATGCTTGCTTAAGGGTAAAGGTGAGTTGGGGTGCTGCATAAAACCAGAGATTGAAATGAGCACAGATAAAGTTCCTTAAGCCAAATATGGATTAGACAAGAGCTACTCCTTGCTCAACGAAATGGACTCAACACCCCATATTAAACGCCTAAGAATGTATCTGACTAGTAAGTATCTTAAAACCTATGGATTGCTATGTCTCCGAAAGAGAATCAAGCATGTGTACAGGGGCATAAACGCAGCAGTGATAGGATTGGAGAGGTTCGGTGAGCAAATGAAGACCCTTTGAAGTCATATTGCATGGTACCCATTCCACGGGTTTCAAATACCCACGTTTAAGGTATTCTTCCTTCAGCTAAAACATGCATGTGGAACCTAGAGTATGATCAACCATGTGATCGGGAGACGTGTTCAAATATGTCTCAGTTTTCATACCCTGGTACTCGGGTGCAACATTCCAGATGCTTTACTAACACTCTCCCAACTTGGAGAGTCAGTCCCTTTAACCTCCTGTTTGGCCCAGTTTGCAATTTCTGCGGAAGATGAACAGGAATAGCGAGAACCAATGAGAGCCTAGCTGGAGGTGTCTGGACGGGCAAATTTAACTCTCATTTCCCACCAGGAAGAGGAATTAACCAAAGGCTCAGCATGCCGTGCCGGAACCAGATTAGGGCCTGGAGACATCTTGCGGTGTTGCGGCCAGGTCACAAGAAAGCGAGTTGAAGAAAGGAGCTCAGGGGCACTGTAATTCACAAACATGCAGAGTTATAAATGACAGCTATCGTCCAAAAATAGACTGAAGTAAGGCTGCCAAGAGGACTTCAAAGCGGGGCAGAATTGCAGGAAACCGATTTCAGGAGGTAGACTGGAATTGCATTGAAAGCATAGGAAAAGAGGCAGAACGTCCACAATGATGCACTTGGCCAAAAAGGGCGTATGCGTTTTTTCCTGAATATATTCAGGAAAAAACGCATACGCCCTTTTTGGCCAAACAAGCAAGCTTGCAAAGGAAATCTGCACTACAATGAAGTCTCACTTCCCCCCGGTCAAAAGGGCCATCTGAAAAAAGTGTAAAATCCAGAAAGGCAGGACAGGCCATGGAGAACTGGGAGCCTTGTTATGCTGATGGGCGGGATGTAAATTGCCGACAGACATTCGGGAGAAGTGTATGGTGTTTCCTGAAACATCTAAAAAACAAAGCAACAGAGCCTAGGGCACTGCCACTTATGGTCCTATAGCTTAGGGAAATTAAAATCAAAAAGACACAGCCACCCCAAAGTTTGGGACGCCTCTGTTTACAAGAACCTCGTTTACAGTACAAGTTCAACATCGCAGAAAGTGAAAAATGGATAAAGAAGTTGTGGTATTTACTTACAAAGCAATATCACTCAGCAATGAAATCTATGTCATCAGGCACTTAGTAGCACAATGAGTGGATTCAGGTATGATGATTCTAACTGAAATAAGTCACACAGAAAAAGAAACATCATAAGATATCAGTAATACACGGAATGTAAACTTGGCTACACAGGAACTGAATTACAGAACTGAACAGTGTCTCAAATTTAGAAAACCAACTTATGCTTGCTTAAGGGTAAAGGTGAGTTGGGGTGCTGCATAAAACCAGAGAATGAAATGAGCACAGATAAAGTTCCTTAAGCCAAATATGGAATAGACAAGAGCTACTCCTTGCTCAACGAAATGGACTCAAAACCCCATATTAAACGCCTAAGAATGTACCTGACTAGTAAGTATCTTAAAACCTATGGATTGCTATGTCTCCAAAAGAGAATCAAGAGTGTGTACAGGGGCATAAACGCAGCAGTGATAGGATTGGAGAGGTTCGGTGAGCAAATGAAGACCGTTTGAAGTCATATTGCATGGTACCCATTACACGGGTCTCAACTCTCCAGGATTAAGGTATTCTTCCTTCAGCTAAAACATGCATGTGGAACCCAGAGTATGATCAACTGTGTGAACGGGAGACGTGTTAAAATATGTCTCAGTTTTCGTACCCTGGTACTCGGGTGCAACATTCCAGACGCTTTACTAACACTCTCCCGACTTGGAGAGTAAGCGCCTTTAACCTCCTGTTTGGCCCAGTTTGCAATTTCTGCGGAAGATGAACAGGAATAGCGATAACCAATGAGAGACTAGCTGGAGGTGTCTGGACGGGCAAATTTAACTCTCATTTCCCACCAGGAAGAGGAATTAAGCAAAGGCTCAGCGTGCCGTGCCGGAACCAGATTAGGGCCTGAAGCCATCCTGTGGTGTTGCGGCCAGGTCACAAGAAAGCGAGTTGAAGAAAGGAGCTCAGGGGCACTGTAATTCACAAACCTGCAGAGTTATAAATGACAGCTATCGTCCAAAAATATACTGGAGAAAGGCTGCCAAGAGGACGTGAAAGCGGGGCAGAATTGCAGGAAACCGATTTCAGGAGGTAGACTGGAATTGCATTGAAAGCATAGGAAAAGAGGCAGAACGTCCACAATGATGCACTTGGCCAAAAAGGGCGTATGCGTTTTTTCCTGAATATATTCAGGAAAAAACGCATACGCCCTTTTTGGCCAACCAAGCAAGCTTGCAAAGGAAATCTGCACTACAATGAAGTCTCACTTCTCCCCGGTCAAAAGGGCCATCTGAAAAAAGTGTAAAATCCAGAAAGGCAGGAGAGGCCATGGAGAACTGGGAGCCTTGTTATGCTGATGGGCGGGATGTAAATTGCCAAAAACCACTCGGGAGAAGTGTATGGTGTTTCCTGAAACATCTAAAAAACAAAGCAACAGAACCTTGGGCAATTCCACTTATGGTCCTATAGCTTAGGGAAATTAAAATAAAAAAGACACTGCCACCCCAAAGTTTGGAATGGCTCTGTTTACAAGACCCTCGTTTACAGTACAAGTTCAACATCGCAGAAAGTGAAAAATGGATAAAGAAGTTGTGGTATTAACTTACAAAGCAATATCACTCAGCAAAGAAATCTGTGTCATCAGGCCCTTAGCAGCACAATGAGTGGATTCAGGTATGATGATTCTAACTGAAATAAGTCACACAGAAAAAGAAACATCATAAGATATCAGTAATACACGGAATGTAAACTTGGCTACACAGGAACTGAATTACAGAACAGAAGAGGGTCTCAAATTTAGAAAACCAACTTATGCCTGCTTAAGGGTAAAGGTGAGTTGGGGTGCTGCATAAAACCAGAGATTGAAATGAGCAGAGATAAAGTTCCTTAAGCCAAATATGGAATAGACAAGAGCTACTCCTTGCTCAACGAAATGGACTCAACACCGCATATTAAACGCCTAAGAATGTACCTGACTAGTAAGTATCTTAAAACCTATGGATTGCTATGTCTCCAAAAGAGAATCAAGCATGTGTACAGGGGCATAAACGCAGCAGTGATAGGATTGGAGAGGTTCGGTGAGCAAATGAAGACCCTTTGAAGTCATATTGCATGGTACCCATTACACGGGTCTTAACTCTCCAGGATTAAGGTATTCTTCCTTCAGCTAAAACATGCATGTGGAACCCAGAGTATGATCAACTGTGTGAACGGGAGACGTGTTAAAATATGTCTCAGTTTTCGTACCCTGGTACTCGGGTGCAACATTCCAGACGCTTTACTAACACTCTCCCGACTTGGAGAGTAAGCGCCTTTAACCTCCTGTTTGGCCCAGTTTGCAATTTCTGCGGAAGATGAACAGGAATAGCGATAACCAATGAGAGACTAGCTGGAGGTGTCTGGACGGGCAAATTTAACTCTCATTTCCCACCAGGAAGAGGAATTAAGCAAAGGCTCAGCGTGCCGTGCCGGAACCAGATTAGGGCCTGAAGCCATCCTGTGGTGTTGCGGCCAGGTCACAAGAAAGCGAGTTGAAGAAAGGAGCTCAGGGGCACTGTAATTCACAAACCTGCAGAGTTATAAATGACAGCTATCGTCCAAAAATATACTGGAGAAAGGCTGCCAAGAGGACGTGAAAGCGGGGCAGAATTGCAGGAAACCGATTTCAGGAGGTAGACTGGAATTGCATTGAAAGCATAGGAAAAGAGGCAGAACGTCCACAATGATGCACTTGGCCAAAAAGGGCGTATGCGTTTTTTCCTGAATATATTCAGGAAAAAACGCATACGCCCTTTTTGGCCAACCAAGCAAGCTTGCAAAGGAAATCTGCACTACAATGAAGTCTCACTTCTCCCCGGTCAAAAGGGCCATCTGAAAAAAGTGTAAAATCCAGAAAGGCAGGAGAGGCCATGGAGAACTGGGAGCCTTGTTATGCTGATGGGCGGGATGTAAATTGCCAAAAACCACTCGGGAGAAGTGTATGGTGTTTCCTGAAACATCTAAAAAACAAAGCAACAGAACCTTGGGCAATTCCACTTATGGTCCTATAGCTTAGGGAAATTAAAATAAAAAAGACACTGCCACCCCAAAGTTTGGAATGGCTCTGTTTACAAGACCCTCGTTTACAGTACAAGTTCAACATCGCAGAAAGTGAAAAATGGATAAAGAAGTTGTGGTATTAACTTACAAAGCAATATCACTCAGCAAAGAAATCTGTGTCATCAGGCCCTTAGCAGCACAATGAGTGGATTCAGGTATGATGATTCTAACTGAAATAAGTCACACAGAAAAAGAAACATCATAAGATATCAGTAATACACGGAATGTAAACTTGGCTACACAGGAACTGAATTACAGAACAGAAGAGGGTCTCAAATTTAGAAAACCAACTTATGCCTGCTTAAGGGTAAAGGTGAGTTGGGGTGCTGCATAAAACCAGAGATTGAAATGAGCAGAGATAAAGTTCCTTAAGCCAAATATGGAATAGACAAGAGCTACTCCTTGCTCAACGAAATGGACTCAACACCGCATATTAAACGCCTAAGAATGTACCTGACTAGTAAGTATCTTAAAACCTATGGATTGCTATGTCTCCGAAAGAGAATCAAGCATGTGTACAGGGGCATAAACGCAGCAGTGATAGGATTGGAGAGGTTCGGTGAGCCAATGAAGACCCTTTGAAGTCATATTGCATGGTACCCATTCCACGGGTTTCAAATACCCACGTTTAAGGTATTCTTCCTTCAGCTAAAACATGCATGTGGAACCTAGAGTATGATCAACCATGTGATCGGGAGACGTGTTCAAATATGTCTCAGTTTTCATACCCTGGTACTCGGGTGCAACATTCCAGATGCTTTACTAACACTCTCCCGACTTGGAGAGTCAGTCCCTTTAACCTCCTGTTTGGCCCAGTTTGCAATTTCTGCGGAAGATGAACAGGAATAGCGAGAACCAATGAGAGCCTAGCTGGAGGTGTCTGGACGGGCAAATTTAACTCTCATTTCCCACCAGGAAGAGGAATTAACCAAAGGCTCAGCATGCCGTGCCGGAACCAGATTAGGGCCTGGAGACATCTTGCGGTGTTGCGGCCAGGTCACAAGAAAGCGAGTTGAAGAAAGGAGCTCAGGGGCACTGTAATTCACAAACCTGCAGAGTTATAAATGACAGCTATCGTCCAAAAATAGACTGAAGTAAGGCTGCCAAGAGGACTTGAAAGCGGGGCAGAATGGCAGGAAACCGATTTCAGGAGGTAGACTGGAATTGCATTGAAAGCATAGGAAAAGAGGCAGAACGTCCACAATGATGCACTTGGCCAAAAAGGGCGTATGCGTTTTTTCCTGAATATATTCAGGAAAAAACGCATACGCCCTTTTTGGCCAACCAAGCAAGCTTGCAAAGGAAATCTGCACTACAATGAAGTCTCACTTCCCCCCGGTCAAAAGGGCCATCTGAAAAAAGTGTAAAATCCAGAAAGGCAGGACAGGCCATGGAGAACTGGGAGCCTTGTTATGCTGATGGGCGGGATGTAAATTGCAGACAGACATTCGGGAGAAGTGTATGGTGTTTCCTGAAACATCTAAAAAACAAAGCAACAGAACCTAGGGCACTTCCACTTATGGTCCTATAGCTTAGGGAAATTAAAATCAAAAAGACACAGCCACCCCAAAGTTTGGAACGGCTCTGTTTACAAGAACCTCGTTTACAGTACAAGTTCAACATTGCAGAAAGTGAAAAATGGATAAAGAAGTTGTGGTATTTACTTACAAAGCAATATCACTCAGCAATGAAATCTGTGTCATCAGGAACTTAGCAGCACAATGAGTGGATTCAGGTATGATGATTCTAACTGAAATAAGTCACACAGAAAAAGAAACATCATAAGATATCACTAATACACGGAATGTAAACTTGCCTACACAGGAACTGAATTACAGAACAGAACAGGGTCTCAAATTTAGAAAACCAACTTATGCTTGCTTAAGGGTAAAGGTGAGTTGGGGTGCTGCATAAAACCAGAGATTGAAATGAGCACAGATAAAGTTCCTTAAGCCAAATATGGAATAGACAAGAGCTACTCCTTGCTCAATGAAATGGAATCAACACCCCATATTAAACGCCTAAGAATGTACCTGACTAGTAAGTATCTTAATACCTATGGATTGCTATGTCTCCAAAACAGAATCAAGCGTGTGTACAGGGGTATAAACGCAGCAGTGATAGGATTGGAGAGGTTCGGTGAGCCAATGAAGACCCTTTGAAGTCATATTGCATGGTACCCATTACACGAGTCTCAACTCTCCAGGTTTAAAGTATTCTTCCTTCAGCTAAAACATGCATGTGGACCCAGAGTATGATCAACCATGTGAACGGGAGACGTGTTCAAATATGTCTCAGTTTTCCTCCCCTGGTACTCGGGTGCAACATTCCAGACGCTTTACTAACACTCTCCCCACTTGGAGAGTCAGCGCCTTTGAACTCCTGTTTGGCCCAGTTTGCAATTTCTGCGGAAGATGAAGAGGAATAGGGAGAACCAATGAGAGACTAGCTGGAGGTGTCTGGACGGGCAAATTTAACTCTCATTTCCCACCAGGAAGAGGAAATAACCAAAGGCTCATCGTGCCATGCCGGAACCAGATTAGGGCCTGAAGCCATCCTGCGGTGTTGCGGCCAGCTCACAAGAAAGCGAGTTGAAGAAAGGAGCTCAGGGGCACTGTAATTCACAAACCTGCAGAGTTATAAATGACAGCTATCGTCCAAAAATATACTGGAGAAAGGCTGCCAAGAGGACTTGAAAGCGGGGCAGAATTGCAGGAAACCGATTTCAGGAGGTAGACTGGAATTGCATTGAAAGCATAGGAAAAGAGGCAGAAAGTCCACAATGATGCGCTTGGCCAAAAAGGGCGTATGCGTTTTTTCCTGAATATATTCAGGAAAAAACGCATACGCCCTTTTTGGCCAACCAAGCAAGCTTGCAAAGGAAATCTGCACTACAATGAAGTCTCACTTCCCCCCGGTCAAAAGGGCCATCTGAAAAAAGTGTAAAATCCAGAAAGGCAACAGGCCATTGAGAACAGGGAGCCTTGTTATGATGATGGGAGGGATGTAAGTTGCCAACAGACACTCAGGAGAAGTGTATGGTGTTTCCTGAAACATCTAAAAAACAAAGCAACAGAGCCTAGGGCACTTCCACTTCTGGTCCTATAGCTTAGGGAAATTAAAATCAAAAAGACACAGCCACCCCAAAGTTTGGGACGCCTCCGTTTACAAGAACCTCGTTTACCGTACAAGTTCAATATCACAGAAAGTGAAAAATGGATAAAGAACTTGTGGTACTTACGTACAATGTAGTATCACTCAGCAATGAAATCTATGTCATCAGGCCCGTAGCAGCATAATGAGTGGATTCAGGTACGATGATTCTAACTGAAATAAGTCACACAGAAAAAGAAACATCATAAGATATCATTAATACACGGAATGAAAACTTGGCTTCACAGGAACTGCATTCCAAAACAGAACAGGGTCTCAAATTTAGAAAACCAACTTATGCTTGCTTAAGGGGAAAGGTGAGTTGGGGTGATGCATAAAACCAGAGATTGAAATGAGCACAGATAAAGTTCCTTAAGCCAAATATGGAATAGACAAGAGCTACTCCTTGCTCAATGAAATGGAATCAACACCCCATATTAAACGCCTAAGAATGTACCTGACTAGTAAGTATCTTAATACCTATGGATTGCTATGTCTCCAAAACAGAATCAAGCGTGTGTACAGGGGTATAAACGCAGCAGTGATAGGATTGGAGAGGTTCGGTGAGCCAATGAAGACCCTTTGAAGTCATATTGCATGGTACCCATTACACGAGTCTCAACTCTCCAGGTTTAAAGTATTCTTCCTTCAGCTAAAACATGCATGTGGAACCTAGAGTATGATCAACCATGTGATCGGGAGACGTGTTCAAATATGTCTCAGTTTTCATACCCTGGTACTCGGGTGCAACATTCCAGATGCTTTACTAACACTCTCCCGACTTGGAGAGTCAGTCCCTTTAACCTCCTGTTTGGCCCAGTTTGCAATTTCTGCGGAAGATGAACAGGAATAGCGAGAACCAATGAGAGCCTAGCTGGAGGTGTCTGGACGGGCAAATTTAACTCTCATTTCCCACCAGGAAGAGGAATTAACCAAAGGCTCAGCATGCCGTGCCGGAACCAGATTAGGGCCTGGAGACATCTTGCGGTGTTGCGGCCAGGTCACAAGAAAGCGAGTTGAAGAAAGGAGCTCAGGGGCACTGTAATTCACAAACCTGCAGAGTTATAAATGACAGCTATCGTCCAAAAATAGACTGAAGTAAGGCTGCCAAGAGGACTTGAAAGCGGGGCAGAATGGCAGGAAACCGATTTCAGGAGGTAGACTGGAATTGCATTGAAAGCATAGGAAAAGAGGCAGAACGTCCACAATGATGCACTTGGCCAAAAAGGGCGTATGCGTTTTTTCCTGAATATATTCAGGAAAAAACGCATACGCCCTTTTTGGCCAACCAAGCAAGCTTGCAAAGGAAATCTGCACTACAATGAAGTCTCACTTCCCCCCGGTCAAAAGGGCCATCTGAAAAAAGTGTAAAATCCAGAAAGGCAGGACAGGCCATGGAGAACTGGGAGCCTTGTTATGCTGATGGGCGGGATGTAAATTGCAGACAGACATTCGGGAGAAGTGTATGGTGTTTCCTGAAACATCTAAAAAACAAAGCAACAGAACCTAGGGCACTTCCACTTATGGTCCTATAGCTTAGGGAAATTAAAATCAAAAAGACACAGCCACCCCAAAGTTTGGAACGGCTCTGTTTACAAGAACCTCGTTTACAGTACAAGTTCAACATTGCAGAAAGTGAAAAATGGATAAAGAAGTTGTGGTATTTACTTACAAAGCAATATCACTCAGCAATGAAATCTGTGTCATCAGGAACTTAGCAGCACAATGAGTGGATTCAGGTATGATGATTCTAACTGAAATAAGTCACACAGAAAAAGAAACATCATAAGATATCACTAATACACGGAATGTAAACTTGCCTACACAGGAACTGAATTACAGAACAGAACAGGGTCTCAAATTTAGAAAACCAACTTATGCTTGCTTAAGGGTAAAGGTGAGTTGGGGTGCTGCATAAAACCAGAGATTGAAATGAGCACAGATAAAGTTCCTTAAGCCAAATATGGAATAGACAAGAGCTACTCCTTGCTCAATGAAATGGAATCAACACCCCATATTAAACGCCTAAGAATGTACCTGACTAGTAAGTATCTTAATACCTATGGATTGCTATGTCTCCAAAACAGAATCAAGCGTGTGTACAGGGGTATAAACGCAGCAGTGATAGGATTGGAGAGGTTCGGTGAGCCAATGAAGACCCTTTGAAGTCATATTGCATGGTACCCATTACACGAGTCTCAACTCTCCAGGTTTAAAGTATTCTTCCTTCAGCTAAAACATGCATGTGGACCCAGAGTATGATCAACCATGTGAACGGGAGACGTGTTCAAATATGTCTCAGTTTTCCTCCCCTGGTACTCGGGTGCAACATTCCAGACGCTTTACTAACACTCTCCCCACTTGGAGAGTCAGCGCCTTTGAACTCCTGTTTGGCCCAGTTTGCAATTTCTGCGGAAGATGAAGAGGAATAGGGAGAACCAATGAGAGACTAGCTGGAGGTGTCTGGACGGGCAAATTTAACTCTCATTTCCCACCAGGAAGAGGAAATAACCAAAGGCTCATCGTGCCATGCCGGAACCAGATTAGGGCCTGAAGCCATCCTGCGGTGTTGCGGCCAGCTCACAAGAAAGCGAGTTGAAGAAAGGAGCTCAGGGGCACTGTAATTCACAAACCTGCAGAATTATAAATGACAGCTATCGTCCAAAAATATACTGGAGAAAGGCTGCCAAGAGGACTTGAAAGCGGGGCAGAATTGCAGGAAACCGATTTCAGGAGGTAGACTGGAATTGCATTGAAAGCATAGGAAAAGAGGCAGAAAGTCCACAATGATGCGCTTGGCCAAAAAGGGCGTATGCGTTTTTTCCTGAATATATTCAGGAAAAAACGCATACGCCCTTTTTGGCCAACCAAGCAAGCTTGCAAAGGAAATCTGCACTACAATGAAGTCTCACTTCCCCCCGGTCAAAAGGGCCATCTGAAAAAAGTGTAAAATCCAGAAAGGCAACAGGCCATTGAGAACAGGGAGCCTTGTTATGATGATGGGAGGGATGTAAGTTGCCAACAGACACTCAGGAGAAGTGTATGGTGTTTCCTGAAACATCTAAAAAACAAAGCAACAGAGCCTAGGGCACTTCCACTTCTGGTCCTATAGCTTAGGGAAATTAAAATCAAAAAGACACAGCCACCCCAAAGTTTGGGACGCCTCCGTTTACAAGAACCTCGTTTACCGTACAAGTTCAATATCACAGAAAGTGAAAAATGGATAAAGAACTTGTGGTACTTACGTACAATGTAGTATCACTCAGCAATGAAATCTATGTCATCAGGCCCGTAGCAGCATAATGAGTGGATTCAGGTACGATGATTCTAACTGAAATAAGTCACACAGAAAAAGAAACATCATAAGATATCATTAATACACGGAATGAAAACTTGGCTTCACAGGAACTGCATTCCAAAACAGAACAGGGTCTCAAATTTAGAAAACCAACTTATGCTTGCTTAAGGGGAAAGGTGAGTTGGGGTGATGCATAAAACCAGAGATTGAAATGAGCACAGATACAGTTCCTTAAGCCAAATATGGAATAGACAAGAGTTACTCCTTGCTCAACGAAATGGACTCAACACCCCATATTAAATGCCTAAGAATGTACCTGACTAGTAAGTATCTTAAAACCTATGGATTGCTATGTCTCCAAAAGAGAATCAAGCGTGTGTACAGGGGCATAAACGCAGCAGTGATAGGATTGGAGAGGTTCGGTGAGCAAATGAAGACTCTTTGAAGTCATATTGCATGGTACCCATTACACGGGTCTCAACTCTCCAGGTTTAAGGTATTCTTCCTTCAGCTAAAACATGCATGTGGAACCCAGAGTATGATCAACCATGTGAACGGAAGACGTGTTCAAATATGTCTCAGTTTTCCTCCCCTGGTACTCAGGTGCAACATTCCAGACGCTTTACTAACACTCTCCCGACTTGGAGAGTCAGTCCCTTTAACCTCCTGTTTGGCCCAGTTTGCAATTTCTGCGGAAGATGAACAGGAATAGCGAGAACCAATGAGAGACTAGCTGGAGGTGTCTGGACGGGCAAATTTAACTCTCATTTCCCACCAGGAAGAGGAAATAACCAAAGGCTCAGCGTGCCGTGCCGGAACCAGATTAGGGCCTGAAGCCATCCTGCGGTGTTGCGGCCAGCTCAAAAGAAAGCGAGTTGAAGAAAGGAGCTCAGGGGCACTGTAATTCACAAACCTGCAGAGTTATAAATGACAGCTATCGTCCAAAAATAGACTGAAGTAAGGCTGCCAAGAGGACTTGAACGCGGGGCAGAATTGCAGGAAACCGATTTCAGGAGGTAGACTGGAATTGCATTGAAAGCATAGGAAAAGAGGCAGAACGTCCACAATGATGCACTTGGCCAAAAAGGGCGTATGCGTTTTTTCCTGAATATATTCAGGAAAAAACGCATACGCCCTTTTTGGCCAACCAAGCAAGCTTGCAAAGGAAATCTGCACTACAATGAAGTCTCACTTCCCCCCGGTCAAAAGGGCCATCTGAAAAAAGTGTAAAATCCAGAAAGGCAGGACAGGCCATGGAGAACTGGGAGCCTTGTTATGCTGATGGGCGGGATGTAAATTGCCAACAACCACTCGGGAGAAGTGTATGGTGTTGCCTGAAACATCTAAAAAACAAAGCAACAGAACCTAGGGCACTTCCACTTATGGTCCTATAGCTTAGGGAAATTAAAATCAAAAAGACACAGCCACCCCAAAGTTTGGAACAGCTCTGTTTACAAGAACCTCGTTTACAGTACAAGTTCAACATCGCAGAAAGTGAAAAATGGATAAAGAAGTTGTGGTATTTACTTACAAAGCAATATCACTCAGCAATGAAATCTGTGTCATCAGGCCCTTAGCAGCACAATGAGTGGATTCAGGTATGATGATTCTAACTGAAATAAGTCACACAGAAAAAGAAACATCATAAGATATCAGTAATACACGGAATGGAAACTTGGCTACACAGGAACTGAATTACAGAACAGAACAGGGTCTCAAATTTAGAAAACCAACTTATGCTTGCTTAAGGGGAAAGGTGAGTTGGGGTGCTGCATAAAACCAGAGATTGAAATGAGCACTGATAAAGTTCCTTAAGCCAAATATGGAATAGACAAGAGCTACTCCTTGCTCAACGAAATGGACTCAACACCGCGTATTAAACGCCTAAGAATGTACCTGACTAGTAAGTATCTTAAAACCTATGGATTGCTATGTCTCCGAAAGAGAATCAAGCATGTGTACAGGGGCATAAACGCAGCAGTGATAGGATTGGATAGGTTCGTGAGCAAATGAAGACCCTTTGACGTCATATTGCATGGTACCCATTCCACGGGTTTCAACTACCCAGGTTTAAGGTATTCTTCCTTCAGCTAAAACATGCATGTGGAAACTAGAGTATGATCAACCATGTGATCGGGAGACGTGTTCAAATATGTCTCAGTTTTCGTACCCTGGTACTCGGGTGCAACATTCCAGACGCTTTACTAACACTCTCCCCACTTGGAGAGTCAGTCCCTTTAACCTCCTGTTTGGCCCAGTTTGCAATTTCTGTGGAAGATGAACAGGAATAGCGAGAACCAATGAGAGACTAGGTGGACGTGTCTGGATGGGCAAATTTAACTCTCATTTCCCACCAGGAAGTGGAATTAACCAAAGGCTCAGCGTGCCGTGCCAGAACCAGATTAGGGCCTGAAGCCATCCTGCGGTGTTGCGGCCAGGTCACAAGAAAGCGAGTTGAAGAAAGGAGCTCAGGGCCACTGTAATTCACAAACCTGTAGAGTTATAAATGACAGCTATCGTCCAAAAATAGACTGAAGTAAGGCTGCCAAGAGGACTTGAAAGCGGGGCAGAATTGCAGGAAACCGATTTCAGGAGGTAGACTGGAATTGCATTGAAAGCATAGGAAAAGAGGCAGAACGTCCACAATGATGCACTTGGCCAAAAAGGGCGTATGCGTTTTTTCCTGAATATATTCAGGAAAAAACGCATACGCCCTTTTTGGCCAACCAAGCAAACTTGCAAAGGAAATCTGCACTACAATGAAGTCTCACTTCTCCCGGGTCAAAAGGGCCATCTGAAAAAAGTGTAAAATCCAGAAAGGCAGGACAGGCCATGGAGAACTGGGAGCCTTGTTATGCTGATGGGCGGGATGTCAATTGCCAACAGACACTCAGGAGAAGTGTATGGTGTTTCCTGAAACATCTAAAAAACAAAGCAACAGAGCCTAGGGCACTTCCACTTATGGTCCTATAGCTTAGGGAAATTAAAATCAAAAAGACACAGCCACCCCAAAGTTTGGGACGCCTCCGTTTACAAAAACCTCGTTTACCGTACAAGTTCAATATCACAGAAAGTGAAAAATGGATAAAGAACTTGTGGTACTTATGTACAATGCAGTATCACTCAGCAATGAAATCTATGTCATCAGGCCCGTAGCAGCATCATGAGTGGATTCAGGTACGATGATTCTAACTGAAATAAGTCACACAGAAAAAGAAACATCATAAGATATCACTAATACACGGAATGTAAACTGGGCTACACAGGAACTGCATTCCAAAACAGAACAGGGTCTCAAATTTAGAAAACCAACTTATGCTTGCTTAAGGGGAAAGGTGAGTTGGGGTGCTGCATAAAACCAGAGATTGAAATGAGCACAGATAAAGTTCCTTAAGCCAAATATGGAATAGACAAGAGTTACTCCTTGCTCAACGAAATGGACTCAAAACCCCATATTAAACGCCTAAGAATGTACCTGACTAGTAAGTATCTTAAAACCTATGGATTGCTATGTCTCCAAAACAGAATCAAGCGTGTGTACAGGGGTATAAACGCAGCAGTGATAGGATTGGAGAGGTTCGGTGAGCCAATGAAGACCCTTTGAAGTCATATTGCATGGTACCCATTACACGAGTCTCAACTCTCCAGGTTTAAAGTATTCTTCCTTCAGCTAAAACATGCATGTGGACCCAGAGTATGATCAACCATGTGAACGGGAGACGTGTTCAAATATGTCTCAGTTTTCCTCCCCTGGTACTCGGGTGCAACATTCCAGACGCTTTACTAACACTCTCCCCACTTGGAGAGTCAGCGCCTTTGAACTCCTGTTTGGCCCAGTTTGAAATTTCTGCGGAAGATGAACAGGAATAGGGAGAACCAATGAGAGACTAGCTGGAGGTGTCTGGACGGGCAAATTTAACTCTCATTTCCCACCAGGAAGAGGAAATAACCAAAGGCTCAGCGTGCCGTGCCGGAACCAGATTAGGGCCTGAAGCCATCCTGCGGTGTTGCGGCCAGCTCAAAAGAAAGCAAGTTGAAGAAAGGAGCTCAGGGGCACTGTAATTCACAAACCTGCAGAGTTATAAATGACAGCTATCGTCCAAAAATAGACTGAAGTAAGGCTGCCAAGAGGACTTGAACGCGGGGCAGAATTGCAGGAAACCGATTTCAGGAGGTAGACTGGAATTGCATTGAAAGCATAGGAAAAGAGGCAGAACGTCCACAATGATGCACTTGGCCAAAAAGGGCGTATGCGTTTTTTCCTGAATATATTCAGGAAAAAACGCATACGCCCTTTTTGGCCAACCAAGCAAGCTTGCAAAGGAAATCTGCACTACAATGAAGTCTCACTTCCCCCCGGTCAAAAGGGCCATCTGAAAAAAGTGTAAAATCCAGAAAGGCAGGACAGGCCATGGAGAACTGGGAGCCTTGTTATGCTGATGGGCGGGATGTAAATTGCCAACAACCACTCGGGAGAAGTGTATGGTGTTGCCTGAAACATGTAAAAAACAAAGCAACAGAACCTAGGGCACTTCCACTTATGGTCCTATAGCTTAGGGAAATTAAAATCAAAAAGACACAGCCACCCCAAAGTTTGGAACAGCTCTGTTTACAAGAACCTCGTTTACAGTACAAGTTCAACATCGCAGAAAGTGAAAAATGGATAAAGAAGTTGTGGTATTTACTTACAAAGCAATATCACTCAGCAATGAAATCTGTGTCATCAGGCCCTTAGCAGCACAATGAGTGGATTCAGGTATGATGATTCTAACTGAAATAAGTCACACAGAAAAAGAAACATCATAAGATATCAGTAATACACGGAATGGAAACTTGCCTACACAGGAACTGAATTACAGAACAGAACAGGGTCTCAAATTTAGAAAACCAACTTATGCTTGCTTAAGGGTAAAGGTGAGTTGGGGTGCTGCATAAAACCAGAGATTGAAATGAGCACTGATAAAGTTCCTTAAGCCAAATATGGAATAGACAAGAGCTACTCCTTGCTCAACGAAATGGACTCAACACCGCGTATTAAACGCCTAAGAATGTACCTGACTAGTAAGTATCTTAAAACCTATGGATTGCTATGTCTCCGAAAGAGAATCAAGCATGTGTACAGGGGCATAAACGCAGCAGTGATAGGATTGGATAGGTTCGTGAGCAAATGAAGACCCTTTGACGTCATATTGCATGGTACCCATTCCACGGGTTTCAACTACCCAGGTTTAAGGTATTCTTCCTTCAGCTAAAACATGCATGTGGAACCTAGAGTATGATCAACCATGTGATCGGGAGACGTGTTCAAATATGTCTCAGTTTTCGTACCCTGGTACTCGGGTGCAACATTCCAGTCGCTTTACTAACACTCTCCCCACTTGGAGAGTCAGTCCCTTTAACCTCCTGTTTGGCCCAGTTTGCAATTTCTGTGGAAGATGAACAGGAATAGCGAGAACCAATGAGAGACTAGGTGGACGTGTCTGGATGGGCAAATTTAACTCTCATTTCCCACCAGGAAGTGGAATTAACCAAAGGCTCAGCGTGCCGTGCCAGAACCAGATTAGGGCCTGAAGCCATCCTGCGGTGTTGCGGCCAGCTCACAAGAAAGCGAGTTGAAGAAAGGAGCTCAGGGGCACTGTAATTCACAAACCTGCAGAGTTATAAATGACAGCTATCGTCCAAAAATAGACTGAAGTAAGGCTGCCAAGAGGACTTGAAAGCGGGGCAGAATTGCAGGAAACCGATTTCAGGAGGTAGACTGGAATTGCATTGAAAGCATAGGAAAAGAGGCAGAACGTCCACAATGATGCGCTTGGCCAAAAAGGGCATATGCGTTTTTTCCTGAATATATTCAGGAAAAAACGCATACGCCCTTTTTGGCCAACCAAGCAAACTTGCAAAGGAAATCTGCACTACAATGAAGTCTCACTTCTCCCCGGTCAAAAGGGCCATCTGAAAAAAGTGTAAAATCCAGAAAGGCAGGACAGGCCATGGAGAACTGGGAGCCTTGTTATGCTGATGGGCGGGATATAAATTGCCAACAGACACTCAGGAGAAGTGTATGGTGTTTCCTGAAACATCTAAAAAACAAAGCAACAGAGCCTAGGGCACTTCCACTTATGGTCCTATAGCTTAGGGAAATTAAAATCAAAAAGACACAGCCACCCCAAAGTTTGGGACGCCTCCGTTTACAAGAACCTCGTTTACCGTACAAGTTCAATATCACAGAAAGTGAAAAATGGATAAAGAACTTGTGGTACTTACGTACAATGCAGTATCGCTCAGCAATGAAATCTATGTCATCAGGCCCGTAGCAGCATAGTGAGTGGATTCAGGTACGATGATTCTAACTGAAATAAGTCACACAGAAAAAGAAACATCATAAGATATCACTAATACATGGAATGTAAACTTGGCTACACAGGAACTGCATTCCAAAACAGAACAGGGTCTCAAATTTAGAAAACCAACTTATGCTTGCTTAAGGGGAAAGGTGAGTTGGGGTGCTGCATAAAACCAGAGATTGAAATGAGCACAGATAAAGTTCCTTACGCCAAATATGGAATAGACAAGAGCTACTCCTTGCTCAACGAAATGGACTCAAAACCCCATATTAAACGCCTAAGAATGTACCTGACTAGTAAGTATCTTAAAACCTATGGATTGCTATGTCTCCAAAAGAGAATTAAGCGTGTGTACAGGGGCATAAACGCAGCAGTGATAGGATTGGAGAGGTTCGGTGAGCAAATGAAGACCCTTTGAAGTCATATTGCATGGTACCCATTACACGGGTCTCAACTCTCCAGGTTTAAGGTATTCTTCCTTCAGCTAAAACCTGCATGTGGAACCCAGAGTATGATCAACCATGTGAACGGGAGACGTGTTCAAATATGTCTCAGTTTTCCTCCCCTGGTACTCGGGTGCAACATTCCAGATGCTTTACTAACACTCTCCTGACTTGGAGAGTCAGCGCCTTTAACCTCCTGTTTGGCCCAGTTTGCAATTTCTGCGGAAGATGAACAGGAATAGCGAGAACCAATGAGAGGCTAGCTGGAGGTGTCTGGACGGGCAAATTTAACTCTCATTTCCCACCAGGAAGAGGAATTAACCAAAGGCTCAGCGTGCCGTGCCGGAACCAGATTAGGGCCTGAAGCCATCCTGCGGTGTTGCGGCCAGCTCAAAAGAAAGCGAGTTGAAGAAAGGAGCTCAGGGGCACTGTAATTCACAAACCTGCAGAGTTATAAATGACAGCTATCGTCCAAAAATAGACTGAAGTAAGGCTGCCAAGAGGACTTGAAAGCGGGGCAGAATTGCAGGAAACCGATTTCAGGAGGTAGACTGGAATTGCATTGAAAGCATAGGAAAAGAGGCAGAACGTCCACAATGATGCACTTGGCCAAAAAGGGCGTATGCGTTTTTTCCTGAATATATTCAGGAAAAAACGCATACGCCCTTTTTGGCCAACCAAGCAAGCTTGCAAAGGAAATCTGCACTACAATGAAGTCTCACTTTCCCCCGGTCAAAAGGGCCATCTGAAAAAAGTGTAAAATCCAGAAAGGCATTACAGGCCATGGAGAACTGGGAGCCTTGTTATGCTGATGGGTGGGATGTAAATTGCCAACAACCACTCGGGAGAAGTGTATGGTGTTTCCTGAAACATCTAAAAAACAAAGCAACAGAACCTAGGGCACTTCCACTTATGGTCCTATAGCTTAGGGAAATTAAAATCAAAAAGACACAGCCACCCCAAAGTTTGGAACGGCTCTGTTTACAAGAACCTCGTTTACAGTACAAGTTCAACATCGCAGAAAGTGAAAAATGGAGAAAGAAGTTGTGGTATTTACTTACAAAGCAATATCACTCAGCAATGAAATCTGTGTCATCAAGCCCTTAGCAGCACAATGAGTGGATTCAGGTATGATGATTCTAACTGAAATAAGTCACACAGAAAAAGAAACATCATAAGATATCAGTAATACACGGTATTGAAACTTGGCTACACAGGAACTGAGTTACAGAACAGAACAGGGTCTCAAATTTAGAAAACCAACTTATGCTTGCTTAAGGGGAAAGGTGAGTTGGGGTGCTGCATAAAACCAGAGATTGAAATGAGCACAGATAAAGTTCCTTAAGCCAAATATGGAATAGACAAGAGCTACTCCTTGCTCAACGAAATGGACTCAACACCGCATATTAAACGCCTAAGAATGTACCTGACTAGTAAGTATCTTAAAACCTATGGATTGCTATGTCTCCGAAAGAGAATCAAGCATGTGTACAGGGTCATAAACGCAGCAGTGATAGGATTGGAGATGTTCGGTGAGCAAATGAAGACCCTTTGAAGTCATATTGCATGGTACCCGTACCACGGGTTTCAACTACCCAGGTTTAAGGTATTCTTCCTTCAGCTAAAACATGCATGTGGAACCTAGAGTATAATCAACCATGTGATCGGGAGACGTGTTCAAATATGTCTCAGTTTTCGTACCCTGGTACTCGGGTGCAACATTCCAGACGCTTTACTAACACTCTCCCGACTTGGAGAGTCAGTCCCTTTAACCTCCTTTTTGACCCAGTTTGCAATTTCTGTGGAAGATGAACAGGAATAGCGAGAACCAATGAGAGGCTAGCTGGAGGTGTCTGGACGGGCAAATTTAACTCTCATTTCCCACCAGGAAGAGGAATTAACCAAAGGCTCAGCGTGCCGTGCCGGAACCAGATTAGGGCCTGAAGCCATCCTGCGGTGTTGCGGCCAGCTCAAAAGAAAGCGAGTTGAAGAAAGGAGCTCAGGGGCACTGTAATTCACAAACCTGCAGAGTTATAAATGACAGCTATCATCCAAAAATAGACTGAAGTAAGGCTGCCAAGAGGACTTGAAAGCGGGGCAGAATTGCAGGAAACCGATTTCAGGAGGTAGACTGGAATTGCATTGAAAGCATAGGAAAAGAGGCAGAACGTCCACAATGATGCACTTGGCCAAAAAGGGCGTATGCGTTTTTTCCTGAATATATTCAGGAAAAAACGCATACGCCCTTTTTGGCCAACCAAGCAAGCTTGCAAAGGAAATCTGCACTACAATGAAGTCTCACTTTCCCCCGGTCAAAAGGGCCATCTGAAAAAAGTGTAAAATCCAGAAAGGCAGGACAGGCCATGGAGAACTGGGAGCCTTGTTATGCTGATGGGCGGGATGTAAATTGCCAACAACCACTCGGGAGAAGTGTATGGTGTTTCCTGAAACATCTAAAAAACAAAGCAACAGAGCCTAGGGCACTTCCACTTATGGTCCTATAGCTTAGGGAAATTAAAATCAAAAAGACACAGCCACCCCAAAGTTTGGGAGGCCTCTGTTTACAAGAACCTCGTTTACAGTACAAGTTCAACATCGCAGAAAGTGAAAAATGGATAAAGAAGTTGTGGTATTTACTTACAAAGCAATATCACTCAGCAATGAAATCTGTGTCATCAGGCCCTTAGCAGCACAATGAGTGAATTCAGGTATGATGATTCTAACTGAAATAAGTCACACAGAAAAAGAAACATCATAAGATATCAGTAATACACGGAATGTAAACTTGGCTACACAGGAACTGAATTACAGAACAGAACAGGTTCTCAAATTTAGAAAACCAACTTATGCTTGCTTAAGGGGAAAGGTGAGTTGGGGTGCTGCATAAAACCAGAGATTGAAATGAGCACAGATAAAGTTCCTTAAGCCAAATATGGAATAGACAAGAGCTACTCCTTGCTCAACGAAATGGACTCAACACCCCATATTAAACGCCTAAGAATGTACCTGACTAGTAAGTATCTTAAAACCTATGGATTGCTATGTCTCCGAAAGAGAATCAAGCATGTGTACGGGGTCATAAACGCAGCAGTGATAGGATTAGAGAGGTTCGGTGAGCAAATGAAGACCCTTTGAAGTCATATTGCATGGTACCCGTACCACGGGTTTCAACTACCCAGGTTTAAGGTATTCTTCCTTCAGCTAAAACATGCATGTGGAACCTAGAGTATGATCAACCATGTGATCAGGAGACGTGTTCAAATATGTCTCAGTTTTCGTACCCTGGTACTCGGGTGCAACATTCCAGACGCTTTACTAACACTCTCCCGACTTGGAGAGTCAGTCCCTTTAACCTCCTGTTTGACCCAGTTTGCAATTTCTGTGGAAGATGAACAGGAATAGCGAGAACCAATGAGAGGCTAGCTGGAGGTGTCTGGACGGGCAAATTTAACTCTCATTTCCCACCAGGAAGAGGAATTAACCAAAGGCTCAGCGTGCCGTGCCGGAACCAGATTAGGGCCTGAAGCCATCCGGCGGTGTTGCGGCCAGCTCAAAAGAAAGCGAGTTGAAGAAAGGAGCTCAGGGGCACTGTAATTCACAAACCTGCAGAGTTATAAATGACAGCTATCGTCCAAAAATAGACTGAAGTAAGGCTGCCAAGAGGACTTCAAAGCAGGGCAGAATTGCAGGAAACCGATTTCAGGAGGTAGACTGGAATTGCATTGAAAGCATAGGAAAAGAGGCAGAACGTCCACAATGATGCACTTGGCCAAAAAGGGCGTATGCGTTTTTTCCTGAATATATTCAGGAAAAAACGCATACGCCCTTTTTGGCCAACCAAGCAAGCTTGCAAAGGAAATCTGCACTACAATGAAGTCTCACTTTCCCCCGGTCAAAAGGGCCATCTGAAAAAAGTGTAAAATCCAGAAAGGCAGGACAGGCCATGGAGAACTGGGAGCCTTGTTATGCTGATGGGCGGGATGTAAATTGCCAACAACCACTCGGGAGAAGTGTATGGTGTTTCCTGAAACATCTAAAAAACAAAGCAACAGAACCTAGGGCACTTCCACTTATGGTCCTATAGCTTAGGGAAATTAAAATCAGAAAGACACAGCCAACCCAAAGTTTGGAACGGCTCTGCTTACAAGAACCTCGTTTACAGTACAAGTTCAACATCGCAGAAAGTGAAAAATGGATAAAGAAGTTGTGGTATTTACTTACAAAGCAATATCACTCAGCAATGAAATCTGTGTCATCAGGCCCTTAGCAGCACAATGAGTGGATTCAGGTATGATGATTCTAACTGAAATAAGTCACACAGAAAAAGAAACATCATAAGATATCAGTAATACACGGAATGTAAACTTGGCTACACAGGAACTGAATTACAGAACAGAACAGGGTCTCAAATTTAGAAAACCAACTTATGCTTGCTTAAGGGGAAAGGTGAGTTGGGGTGCTGCATAAAACCAGAGATTGAAATGAGCACAGATAAAGTTCCTTAAGCCAAATATGGAATAGACAAGAGCTACTCCTTGCTCAACGAAATGGACTCAACACCCCATATTAAACGCCTAAGAATGTACCTGACTAGTAAGTATCTTAAAACCTATGGATTGCTATGTCTCCGAAAGAGAATCAAGCATGTGTACAGGGGCATAAACGCAGCAGTGATAGGATTGGAGAGGTTCGGTGAGCAAATGAAGACCCTTTGAAGTCATATTGCATGGTACCCATACCACGGGTTTCAACTACCCAGGTTTAAGGTATTCTTCCTTCAGCTAAAACATGCATGTGGAACCTAGAGTATGATCAACCATGTGATCAGGAGACGTGTTCAAATATGTCTCAGTTTTCGTACCCTGGTACTCGGGTGCAACATTCCAGACGCTTTACTAACACTCTCCCGACTTGGAGAGTCAGTCCCTTTAACCTCCTGTTTGACCCAGTTTGCAATTTCTGTGGAAGATGAACAGGAATAGGGAGAACCAATGAGAGGCTAGCTGGAGGTGTCTGGACGGGCAAATTTAACTCTCATTTCCCACCAGGAAGAGGAATTAACCAAAGGCTCAGCGTGCCGTGCCGGAACCAGATTAGGGCCTGAAGCCATCCTGCGGTGTTGCGGCCAGCTCAAAAGAAAGCGAGTTGAAGAAAGGAGCTCAGGGGCACTGTAATTCACAAAACTGCAGAGTTATAAATGACAGCTATCGTCCAAAAATAGACTGAAGTAAGGCTGCCAAGAGGACTTCAAAGCAGGGCAGAATTGCAGGAAACCGATTTCAGGAGGTAGACTGGAATTGCATTGAAAGCATAGGAAAAGAGGCAGAACGTCCACAATGATGCACTTGGCCAAAAAGGGCGTATGCGTTTTTTCCTGAATATATTCAGGAAAAAACGCATACGCCCTTTTAGGCCAACCAAGCAAGCTTGCAAAGGAAATCTGCACTACAATGAAGTCTCACTTCCCCCCGGTCAAAAGGGCCATCTGAAAAAAGTGTAAAATCCAGAAAGGCAGGACAGGCCATGGAGAACTGGGAGCCTTGTTATGCTGATGGGCGGGATGTAAATTGCCAACAGACACTCGGGAGAAGTGTATGGTGTTTCCTGAAACATCTAAAAAACAAAGCAACAGAACCTAGGGCACTTCCACTTATGGTCCTATAGCATAGGGAAATTAAAATCAAAAAGACACAGCCAACCCAAAGTTTGGAACGGCTCTGTTTACAAGAACCTCGTTTACAGTACAAGTTCAACATCGCAGAAAGTGAAAAATGGATAAAGAAGTTGTGGTATTTACTTACAAAGCAATATCACTCAGCAATGAAATCTGTGTCATCAGGCCCTTAGCAGCACAATGAGTGGATTCAGTTATGATGATTCTAACTGAAATAAGTCACACAGAAAAAGAAACATCATAAGATATCAGTAATACACGGAATGTAAACTTGGCTACACAGGAACTGAATTACAGAACAGAACAGGGTCTCAAATTTAGAAAACCAACTTATGCTTGCTTAAGGGGAAAGATGAGTTGGGGTGCTGCATAAAACCAGAGATTGAAATGAGCACAGATAAAGTTCCTTAAGCCAAATATGGAATAGACAAGAGCTACTCCTTGCTCAACGAAATGGACTCAACACCCCATATTAAACGCCTAAGAATGTACCTGATTAGTAAGTATCTTAAAACCTATGGATTGCTATGTCTCCGAAAGAGAATCAAGCATGTGTACAGGGGCATAAACGCAGCAGTGATAGGATTGGAGAGGTTCGGTGAGCAAATGAAGACCCTTTGAAATCATATTGCATGGTACCCATAGCACGGGTTTCAACTACCCAGGTTTACGGTATTCTTCCTTCAGCTAAAACATGCATGTGGAACCTAGAGTATGATCAACCATGTGATCGGGAGACGTGTTCAAATATGTCTCAGTTTTCGTACCCTGGTACTCGGGTGCAACATTCCAGACGCTTTACTAACACTCTCCCGACTTGGAGAGTCAGTCCCTTTAACCTCCTGTTTGACCCAGTTTGCAATTTCTGTGGAAGATGAACAGGAATAGCGAGAACCAATGAGAGGCTAGCTGGAGGTGTCTGGACGGGCAAATTTAACTCTCATTTCCCACCAGGAAGAGGAAATAACCAAAGGCTCATCGTGCCGTGCCAGAACCAGATTAGGGCCTGAAGCCATCCTGCGGTGTTGCGGCCAGCTCAAAAGAAAGCGAGTTGAAGAAAGGAGCTCAGGGGCACTGTAATTCACAAACCTGCAGAGTTATAAATGACAGCTATCGTCCAAAAATAGACTGAAATAAGGCTGCCAAGAGGACTTGAAAGCGGGGCAGAATCGCAGGAAACCGATTTCAGGAGGTAGACTGGAATTGCATTGAAAGCATAGGAAAAGAGGCAGAACGTCCACAATGATGCACTTGGCCAAAAAGGGCGTATGCGTTTTTTCCTGAATATATTCAGGAAAAAACGCATACGCCCTTTTTGGCCAACCAAGCAAGCTTGCAAAGGAAATCTGCACTACAATGAAGTCTCACTTCCCCCCGGTCAAAAGGGCCATCTGAAAAAAGTGTAAAATCCAGAAAGGCAGGACAGACCATGGAGAACTGGGAGCCTTGTTATGCTGATGGGCGGGATGTAAATTGCCAACAACCACTCGGGAGAAGTGTATGGTGTTTCCTGAAACATCTAAAAAACAAAGCAACAGAACCTAGGGCACTTACACTTATGGTCCTATAGCTTAGGGAAATTAAAATCAAAAAGACACAGCCACCCCAAAGTTTGGGACGCCTCTGTTTACAAGAACCTCGTTTACAGTACAAGTTCAACATCGCAGAAAGTGAAAAATGGATAAAGAAGTTGTGGTATTTACTTACAAAGCAATATCACTCAGCAATGAAATCTATGTCATCAGGCCCTTAGCAGCACAATGAGTGGATTCAGGTATGATGATTCTAACTGAAATAAGTCACACAGAAAAAGAAACATCATAAGATATCAGTAATACACGGAATGTAAACTTGGCTACACAGGAACTGAATTACAGAACAGAACAGGGTCTCAAATTTAGAAAACCAACTTATGCTTGCTTAAGGGGAAAGGTGAGTTGGGGTGCTGCATAAAACCAGAGATTGAAATGAGCACAGATACAGTTCCTTAAGCCAAATATGGAATAGACAAGAGCTACTCCTTGCTCAACGAAATGGACTCAACACCGCATATTAAACGCCTAAGAATGTACCTGACTAGTAAGTATCTTAAAACCTATGGATTGCTATGTCTCCGAAAGAGAATCAAGCATGTGTACAGGGGCATAAACGCAGCAGTGATAGGATTGGAGAGGTTCGGTGAGCAAATGAAGACCCTTTGAAGTCATATTGCATGGTACCCATTACACGGGTCTTAACTCTCCAGGTTTAAGGTATTCTTCCTTCAGCTAAAACATGCATGTGGAACCCAAGTATGATCAACCATGTGAACGGGAGACGTGTTCAAATATGTCTCAGTTTTCCTCCCCTGGTACTTGGGTGCAACATTCCAGACGCTTTACTAACACTCTCCCCACTTGGAGAGTCAGCGCCTTCAACCTCCTGTTTGGCCCAGTTTGCAATTTCTGCGGAAAATGAACAGGAATAGCGAGAACCAATGAGAGATTAGCTGGAGGTGTCTGGACGGGCAAATTTAACTCTCATTTCCCACCAGGAAGAGGAAATAACCAAAGGCTCAGCTTGCCGTGCCGGAAACAGATTAGGACCTGAAGCCATCCTGCGGTGTTGCGGCCAGGTCACAAGAAAGCAAGTTGAAGAAAGGAGCTCAGGGGCACTGTAATTCACAAACCTGCAGAGTTATAAATGACAGCTATCGTCCAAAAATAGACTGAAGTAAGGCTGCCAAGAGGACTTGAAAGCGGGACAGAATTGCAGGAAACCGATTTCAGGAGGTAGACTGGAATTGCATTGAAAGCATAGGAAAAGAGGCAGAACGTCCACAATGATGCACTTGGCCAAAAAGGGCGTATGCGTTTTTTCCTGAATATATTCAGGAAAAAACGCATACGCCCTTTTTGGCCAACCAAGCAAGCTTGCAAAGGAAATGTGCACTACAATGAAGTCTCACTTCCCCCCGGTCAAAAGGGCCATCTGAAAAAAGTGTAAAATCCAGAAAGGCAGGACAGGCCATGGAGAACTGAGAGCCTTGTTATGCTGATGGGCGGGATGTAAATTGCCAACAACCACTCGGGAGAAGTGTATGGTGTTTCCTGAAACATCTAAAAAACAAAGCAACAGAACCTAGGGCACTTCCACTTATGGTCCTATAGCTTAGGGAAATTAAAATCAAAAAGACACAGCCACCCCAAAGTTTGGGACGCCTCTGTTTACAAGAACCTCGTTTCCAGTACAAGTTCAACATCGCAGAAAGTGAAAAATGGATAAAGAAGTTGTGGTATTTACTTACAAAACAATATCACTCAGCAATGAAATCTGTGTCATCAGGCCCTTAGCAGCACAATGAGTGGATTCAGGTATGATGATTCTAACTGAAATAAGTCACACAGAAAAAGAAACATCATAAGATATCAGTAATACACGGAATGTAAACTTGGCTACACAGGAACTGAATTACAGAACAGAACAGGTTCTCAAATTTAGAAAACCAACTTATGCTTGCTTAAGGGGAAAGGTGAGTTGGGGTGCTGCATAAAACCAGAGATTGAAATGAGCACAGATAAAGTTCCTTAAGTCAAATATGGAATAGACAAGAGCTACTCCTTGCTCAACGAAATGGACTCAACACCGCATATTAAACGCCTAAGAATGTACCTGACTAGTAAGTATCTTAAAACCTATAGATTGCTATGTCTCCAAAAGAGAATCAAGCAAGTGTACAGGGGCATAAACGCAGCAGTGATAGGATTGGAGATGTTCGGTGAGCAAATGAAGACCCTTTGAAGTCATATTGCATGGTACCCATTCCACGGGTTTCAACTACCCAGGTTTTAGGTATTCTTCCTTCAGCTAAACATGCATGTGGAACCCAGAGTATGATCAACCATGTGATTGGGAGACGTGTTCAAATATGTCTCATTTTTCCTCCCCTGGTACTCGGGTGCAACATTCCAGACGCTTTACTAACACTCTCCCCACTTGGAGAGTCAGCGCCTTTAACCTCCTGTTTGGCCCAGTTTGCAATTTCTGCGGAAGATGAACAGGAATAGCGAGAACCAATGAGAGGCTAGCTGGAGTTGTCTGGATGGGCAAATTTAACTCTCATTTCCCACCAGGAAGAGGAAATAACGAAAGGCTCAGCGTGCCGTACCGGAACCAGATTAGGGCCTGAAGCCATCCTGCGGTGTTGCGGCCAGCTCAAAAGAAAGCGAGTTGAAGAAAGGAGCTCAGGGACACTGTAATTCACAAACCTGCAGAGTTATAAATGTCAGCTATCGTCCAAAAATAGACTGAAGTAAGGCTGCCAAGAGGACTTGAAAGCGGGGCAGAATTGCAGGAAACCGATTTCAGGAGGTAGACTGGAATTGCATTGAAAACATAGGAAAAGAGGCAGAACGTCCACAATGATGCACTTGGCCAAAAAGGGCGTATGCGTTTTTTCCTGAATATATTCAGGAAAAAACGCATACGCCCTTTTTGGCCAACCAAGCAAGCTTGCAAAGGAAATCTGCACTACAATGAAGCCTCACGTCTCCCTGGTCAAAAGGGCCATCTGAAAAAAGTGTAAAATCCAGAAAGGCAGGACAGGCCATGGAGAACTGGGAGCCTTGTTATGCTGATGGGCGGGATGTAAATTGCCAACAACCACTCGGGAGAAGTGTATGGTGTTTCCTGAAACATCTAAAAAACAAAGCAACAGAACCTAGGGCACTTCCACTTATGGTCCTATAGCTTAGGGAAATTAAAATCAAAAAGACACAGCCAACCCAAAGTTTGGAACGGCTCTGTTTACAAGAACCTCGTTTACAGTACAAGTTCAACATCGCAGAAAGTGAAAAATGGATAAAGAAGTTGTGGTATTTACTTACAAAGCAATATCACTCAGCAATGAAATCTGTGTCATCAGGCCCTTAGCAGCACAATGAGTGGATTCAGTTATGATGATTCTAACTGAAATAAGTCACACAGAAAAAGAAACATCATAAGATATCAGTAATACACGGAATGTAAACTTGGCTACACAGGAACTGAATTACAGAACAGAACAGGGTCTCAAATTTAGAAAACCAACTTATGCTTGCTTAAGGGGAAAGATGAGTTGGGGTGCTGCATAAAACCAGAGATTGAAATGAGCACAGATAAAGTTCCTTAAGCCAAATATGGAATAGACAAGAGCTACTCCTTGCTCAACGAAATGGACTCAACACCCCATATTAAACGCCTAAGAATGTACCTGATTAGTAAGTATCTTAAAACCTATGGATTGCTATGTCTCCGAAAGAGAATCAAGCATGTGTACAGGGTCATAAACGCAGCAGTGATAGGATTGGAGAGGTTCGGTGAGCAAATGAAGACCCTTTGAAATCATATTGCATGGTACCCATAGCACGGGTTTCAACTACCCAGGTTTACGGTATGCTTCCTTCAGCTAAAACATGCATGTGGAACCTAGAGTATGATCAACCATGTGATCGGGAGACGTGTTCAAATATGTCTCAGTTTTCGTACCCTGGTACTCGGGTGCAACATTCCAGACGCTTTACTAACACTCTCCCTACTTGGAGAGTCAGTCCCTTTAACCTCCTGTTTGACCCAGTTTGCAATTTCTGTGGAAGATGAACAGGAATAGCGAGAACCAATGAGAGGCTAGCTGGAGGTGTCTGGACGGGCAAATTTAACTCTCATTTCCCACCAGGAAGAGGAAATAACCAAAGGCTCAGCGTGCCGTGCCGGAACCAGATTAGGGCCTGAAGCCATCCTGCGGTGTTGCGGCCAGCTCAAAAGAAAGCGAGTTGAAGAAAGGAGCTCAGGGGCACTGTAATTCACAAACCTGCAGAGTTATAAATGACAGCTATCGTCCAAAAATAGACTGAAGTAAGGCTGCCAAGAGGACTTGAACGCGGGGCAGAATTGCAGGAAACCGATTTCAGGAGGTAGACTGGAATTGCATTGCAAGCATAGGAAAAGAGGCAGAACGTCCACAATGATGCACTTGGCCAAAAAGGGCGTATGCGTTTTTTCCTGAATATATTCAGGAAAAAACGCATACGCCCTTTTTGGCCAACCAAGCAAGCTTGCAAAGGAAATCTGCACTACAATGAAGTCTCACTTCCCCCCGGTCAAAAGGGCCATCTGAAAAAAGTGTAAAATCCAGAAAGGCAGGACAGGCCATGGAGAACTGGGAGCCTTGTTATGCTGCTGGGCGGGATGTAAATTGCCAACAACCACTCGGGAGAAGTGTATGGTGTTTCCTGAAACATCTAAAAAACAAAGCAACAGAACCTAGGACACTTACACTTATGGTCCTATAGCTTAGGGAAATTAAAATCAAAAAGACACAGCCACCCCAAAGTTTGGGACGCCTCTGTTTACAAGAACCTCGTTTACAGTACATGTTCAACATCGCAGAAAGTGAAAAATGGATAAAGAAGTTGTGGTATTTACTTACAAAGCAATATCACTCAGCAATGAAATCTATGTCATCAGGCCCTTAGCAGCACAATGAGTGGATTCAGGTATGATGATTCTAACTGAAATAAGTCACACAGAAAAAGAAACATCATAAGATATCAGTAATACACGGAATGTAAACTTGGCTACACAGGAACTGAATTACAGAACAGAACAGGGTCTCAAATTTAGAAAACCAACTTATGCTTGCTTAAGGGGAAAGGTGAGTTGGGGTGCTGCATAAAACCAGAGATTGAAATGAGCACAGATACAGTTCCTTAAGTCAAATATGGAATAGACAAGAGCTACTCCTTGCTCAACGAAATGGACTCAACACCGCATATTAAACGCCTAAGAATGTACCTGACTAGTAAGTATCTTAAAACCTATGGATTGCTATGTCTCCGAAAGAGAATCAAGCATGTGTACAGGGGCATAAACGCAGCAGTGATAGGATTGGAGAGGTTCGGTGAGCCAATGAAGACCCTTTGAAGTCATATTGCATGGTACCCATTCCACGGGTTTCAACTACCCAGGTTTTAGGTATTCTTCCTTCAGCTAAAACATGCATGTGGAACCCAGAGTATGATCAACCATGTGATCGGGAGACGTGTTCAAATGTGTCTCAGTTTTCGTACCCTGGTACTCGGGTGCAACATTCCAGACGCTTTACTAACACTCTCCCCACTTGGAGAGTCAGCGCCTTTAACCTCCTGTTTGGCCAAGTTTGCAATTTCTGCGGAAGATGAACAGCAATAGCGAGAACCAATGAGAGGCTAGCTGGAGGTGTCTGGACGGGCAAATTTAACTCTCATTTCCCACCAGGAAGAGGAATTAACCAAAGGCTCAGCGTGCCGTGCCGGAACCAGATTAGGGCCTGAAGCCATCCTGCGGTGTTGCGGCCAGCTCAAAAGAAAGCGAGTTGAAGAAAGGAGCTCAGGGGCACTGTAATTCACAAACCTGCAGAGTTATAAATGACAGCTATCGTCCAAAAATAGACTGAAGTAAGGCTGCCAAGAGGACTTGAAAGCGGGGCAGAATTGCAGGAAACCGATCTCAGGAGGTAGACTGGAATTGCATTGAAAGCATAGGAAAAGAGGCAGAACGTCCACAATGATGCACTTGGCCAAAAAGGGCGTATGCGTTTTTTCCTGAATATATTCAGGAAAAAACGCATACGCCCTTTTTGGCCAACCAAGCAAGCTTGCAAAGGAAATCTGCACTACAATGAAGTCTCACTTCCCCCCGGTCAAAAGGGCCATCTGAAAAAAGTGTAAAATCCAGAAAGGCAGGACAGGCCATGGAGAACTGAGAGCCTTGTTATGCTGATGGGCGGGATGTAAATTGCCAACAACCACTCGGGAGAAGTGTATGGTGTTTCCTGAAACATCTAAAAAACAAAGCAACAGAACCTAGGGCACTTCCACTTATGGTCCTATAGCTTAGGGAAATTAAAATCAAAAAGACACAGCCACCCCAAAGTTTGGGACGCCTCTGTTTACAAGAACCTCGTTTCCAGTACAAGTTCAACATCGCAGAAAGTGAAAAATGGATAAAGAAGTTGTGGTATTTACTTACAAAACAATATCACTCAGCAATGAAATCTGTGTCATCAGGCCCTTAGCAGCACAATGAGTGGATTCAGGTATGATGATTCTAACTGAAATAAGTCACACAGAAAAAGAAACATCATAAGATATCAGTAATACACGGAATGTAAACTTGGCTACACAGGAACTGAATTACAGAACAGAACAGGTTCTCAAATTTAGAAAACCAACTTATGCTTGCTTAAGGGGAAAGGTGAGTTGGGGTGCTGCATAAAACCAGAGATTGAAATGAGCACAGATAAAGTTCCTTAAGTCAAATATGGAATAGACAAGAGCTACTCCTTGCTCAACGAAATGGACTCAACACCGCATATTAAACGCCTAAGAATGTACCTGACTAGTAAGTATCTTAAAACCTATAGATTGCTATGTCTCCAAAAGAGAATCAAGCAAGTGTACAGGGGCATAAACGCAGCAGTGATAGGATTGGAGATGTTCGGTGAGCAAATGAAGACCCTTTGAAGTCATATTGCATGGTACCCATTCCACGGGTTTCAACTACCCAGGTATTAGGTATTCTTCCTTCAGCTAAACATGCATGTGGAACCCAGAGTATGATCAACCATGTGATCAGGAGACGTGTTCCAATGTGTCTCAGTTTTCGTACCCTGGTACTCGGGTGCAACATTCCAGACACTTTACTAACACTCTCCCCACTTGGAGAGTCAGCGCCTTTAACCTCCTGTTTGGCCAAGTTTGCAATTTCTGCGGAAGATGAACAGCAATAGCGAGAACCAATGAGAGGCTAGCTGGAGGTGTCTGGACGGGCAAATTTAACTCTCATTTCCCACCAGGAAGAGGAATTAACCAAAGGCTCAGCGTGCCGTGCCGGAACCAGATTAGGGCCTGAAGCCATCCTGCGGTGTTGCGGCCAGCTCAAAAGAAAGCGAGTTGAAGAAAGGAGCTCAGGGGCACTGTAATTCCCAAACCTGCAGAGTTATAAATGACAGCTATCGTCCAAAAATAGACTGAAGTAAGGCTGCCAAGAGGACTTGAAAGCGGGGCAGAATTGCAGGAAACCGATCTCAGGAGGTAGACTGGAATTGCATTGAAAGCATAGGAAAAGAGGCAGAACGTCCACAATGATGCACTTGGCCAAAAAGGGCGTATGCGTTTTTTCCTGAATATATTCAGGAAAAAACGCATACGCCCTTTTTGGCCAACCAAGCAAGCTTGCAAAGGAAATCTGCACTACAATGAAGTCTCACTTCCCCCCCGGTCAAAAGGGCCATCTGAAAAAAGTGTAAAATACAGAAAGGCAGGACAGGCCATGGAGAACTGGGAGCCTTGTTATGCTGATGGGCGTGATGTAAATTGCCAAAAACCACTCGGGAGAAGTGTATGGTGTTTCCTGAAACATCTAAAAAACAAAGCAACAGAACCTTGGGCACTTCCACTTATGGTCCTGTAGCTTAGGGAAATTAAAATCAAAAAGACACAGCCACCCCAAAGTTTGGGACGCCTCTGTTTACAAGAACCTCGTTTACAGTACAAGTTCAACATCGCAGAAAGTGAAAAATGGATAAAGAAGTTGTGGTATTTACTTACAAAGCAATATCACTCAGCAATGAAATCTGTGTCATCAGGCCCTTAGCAGCACAATGAGTGGATTCAAGTATGATGATTCTAACTGAAATAAGTCACACAGAAAAAGAAACATCATAAGATATCAGTAATACACGGAATGTAAACTTGGCTACACAGGAACTGAATTACAGAACAGAACAGGGTCTCAAATTTAGAAAACCAACTTATGCTTGCTTAAGGGGAAAGGTGAGTTGGGGTGCTGCATAAAACCAGAGATTGAAATGAGCACAGATAAAGTTCCTTAAGTCAAATATGGAATAGACCAGAGCTACTCCTTGCTCAACGAAATGGACTCAACACCGCATATTAAACGCCTAAGAATGTACCTGACTAGTAAGTATCGTAAAACCTATAGATTGCTATGTCTCCAAAAGAGAATCAAGCATGTGTACAGGGGCATAAACGCAGCAGTGATAGGATTGGAGAGGTTCGGTGAGCAAATGAAGACCCTTTGAAGTCATATTGCATGGTACCCATTCCACGGGTCTCAACTCTCCAGGTTTAAGTTATTCTTCCTTCAGCTAAAACATGCATGTGGAACCCAAGTATGATCAACCATGTGAACAGGAGACGTGTTCAAATATGTCTCAGTTTTCCTCCCCTGGTACTCGGGTGCAACATTCCAGACGCTTTACTAACACTCTCCCGACTTGGAGAGTCAGTCCCTTTAACCTCCTGTTTGGCCCAGTTTGCAATTTCTGTGGAAGATGAACAGGAATAGCGAGAACCAATGAGAGACTAGCTGGAGGTGTCTGGACGGGCAAATTTAACTCTCATTTCCCACCAGGAAGAGGAATTAACCAAAGGCTCAGCGTGCCGTGCCAGAACCAGATTAGGGCCTGAAGACATCCTGCGGTGTTGCGGCCAGCTCACAAGAAAGCGAGTTGAAGAAAGGAGCTCAGGGGCACTGTAATTCACAAACCTGCAGAGTTATAAATGACAGCTATCGTCCAAAAATAGACTGAAGTAAGGCTGCCAAGAGGACTTGAAAGCGGGGCAGAATTGCACGAAACCGATTTCAGGAGGTAGACTGGAATTGCATTGAAAGCATAGGAAAAGAGGCAGAACGTCCACAATGATGCACTTGGCCAAAAAGGGCGTATGCGTTTTTTCCTGAATATATTCAGGAAAAAACGCATACGCCCTTTTTGGCCAACCAAGGAAACTTGCAAAGGAAATCTGCACTACAATGAAGTCTCACTTCTCCCCGGTCAAAAGGGCCATCTGAAAAAAGTGTAAAATACAGAAAGGCAGGACAGGCCATGGAGAACTGGGAGCCTTGTTATGCTGATGGGCGGGATGTAAATTGCCAACAACCACTCGGGAGAAGTGTATGGTGTTTCCTGAAACATCTAAAAAACAAAGCAACAGAGCCTAGGGCACTTCCTCTTATGGTCCTATAGCTTAGGGAAATTAAAATCAAAAAGACACAGCCACCCCAAAGTTTGGGACGCCTCCATTTACAAGAACCTCGTTTACCGTACAAGTTCAATATCACAGAAAGTGAAAAATGGATAAAGAACTTGTGGTACTTACGTACAATGCAGTATCACTCAGCAATGAAATCTATGTCATCAGGCCCGTAGCAGCATAATGAGTGGATTCAGGTACGATGATTCTAACTGAAATAAGTCACACAGAAAAAGAAACATCATAAGATATCACTAATACACGGAATGTAAACTTGGCTACACAGGAACTGCATTCCAAAACAGAACAGGGTCTCAAATTTAGAAAACCAACTTATGCTTGCTTAAGGGGAAAGGGGAGTTGGGGTGCTGCATAAAACCAGAGATTGAAATGAGCACAGATAAAGTTCCTTAAGCCAAATATGGAATAGACAAGAGCTACTCCTTGCTCAACGAAATGGACTCAACACCCCATATTAAACGCCTAAGAATGTACCTGACTAGTAAGTATCTTAAAACCTATGGATTGCTATGTCTCCAAAAGAGAATCAAGCATGTGTACAGGGGCATAAACGCAACAGTGATAGGATTGGAGAGGTACGGTGAGCAAATGAAGACCCTTTGAAGTCATATTGCATGGTACCCATTCCACGGGTTTCAACTACCCAGGTTTTAGGTATTCTTCCTTCAGCTAAAACATGCATGTGGAACCCAGAGTATGATCAACCATTTGATCGGGAGACGTGTTCAAATATGTCTCAGTTTTCCTCCCCTGGTACTCGGGTGCAACATTCCAGACGCTTTACTAACACTCTCCTGACTTGGAGAGTCAGCGCCTTTAACCTCCTGTTTGGCCCAGTTTGCAATTTCTGCGGAAGATGAACAGGAATAGCGAGAACCAATGAGAGGCTAGCTGGCGGTGTCTGGACGGTCAAATTTAACTCTCATTTCCCACCAGGAAGAGGAAATAACCAAAGGCTCAGCATGCCGTACCGGAACCAGATTAGGGCCTGAAGCCATCCTGCGCTGTTGCGGCCAGCTCAAAAGAAAGCGAGTTGAAGAAAGGAGCTCAGGGGCACTGTAATTCACAAACCTGCAGAGTTATAAATGACAGCTATCATCCAAAAATAGACTGAAGTAAGGCTGCCAAGAGGACTTGAAAGCGGGGCAGAATTGCAGGAAACCGATTTCAGGAGGTAGACTGGAATTGCATTGAAAGCATAGGAAAAGAGGCAGAACGTCCACAATGATGCACTTGGCCAAAAAGGGCGTATGCGTTTTTTCCTGAATATATTCAGGAAAAAACGCATACGCCCTTTTTGGCCAACCAAGCAAGCTTGCAAAGGAAATCTGCACTACAATGAAGTCTCACTTCCCCCCGGTCAAAAGGGCCATCTGAAAAAAGTGTAAAATCCAGAAAGGCAGGACAGGCCATGGAGAACTGGGAGCCTTGTTATGCTGATGGGCGGGATGTAAATTGCCAACAACCACTCAGGAGAAGTGTATGGTGTTTCCTGAAACATCTAAAAAACAAAGCAACAGAACCTAGGGCACTTCCACTTATGGTCCTATAGCTTAGGGAAATTAAAATCAAAAAGACACAGCCACCCCAAAGTTTGGAACGGCTCTGTTTACAAGAACCTCGTTTACAGTACAAGTTCAACATCGCAGAAAGTGAAAAATGGATAAAGAAGTTGTGGTATTAACTTACAAAGCAATATCACTCAGCAAAGAAATCTGTGTCATCAGGCCCTTAGCAGCACAATGAGTGGATTCAGGTATGATGATTCTAACTGAAATAAGTCACACAGAAAAAGAAACATCATAAGATATCAGTAATACACGGAATGTAAACTTGGCTACACAGGAATTGAATTACAGAACAGAAGAGGGTCTCAAATTTAGAAAACCAACTTATGCTTGCTTAAGGGGAAAGGTGAGTTGGGGTGCTGCATAAAACCAGAGATTGAAATGAGCACAGATAAAGTTCCTTAAGCCAAATATGGAATAGACAAGAGCTACTCCTTGCTCAACGAAATGGACTCAACACCGCATATTAAACGCCTAAGAATGTACCTGACTAGTAAGTATCTTAAAACCTATGGATTGCTATGTCTCCGAAAGAGAATCAAGCATGTGTACAGGGGCATAAACGCAGCAGTGATAGGATTGGAGAGGTTCGGTGAGCAAATGAAGACCCTTTGAAGTCATATTGCATGGTACCCATTACACGGGTCTCAACTCTCCAGGATTAAGGTATTCTTCCTTCAGCTAAAACATGCATGTGGAACCCAGAGTATGATCAACTGTGTGAACGGGAGACGTGTTTAAATATGTCTCAGTTTTCGTACCCTGGTACTCGGGTGCAACATTCCAGACGCTTTACTAACACTCTCCCGACTTGGAGAGTAAGCGCCTTTAACCTCCTGTTTGACCCAGTTTGCAATTTCTGCGGAAGATGAACAGGAATAGCGATAACCAATGAGAGACTAGCTGGAGGTGTCTGGACGAGCAAATTTAACTCTCATTTCCCACCACGAAGAGGAATTAACCAAAGGCTCAGCGTGCCATGCCGGAACCAGATTAGGGCCTGAAGCCATCCTGCGGTGTTGCGGCCAGGTCACAAGAAAACGAGTTGAAGAAAGGAGCTCAGGGGCACTGTAATTCACAAACCTGCAGAGTTATAAATGACAGCTATCGTCCAAAAATATACTGACGAAAGGCTGCCAAGAGGACTTGAAAGCGGGGCAGAATTGCAGGAAACCGATTTCAGGAGGTAGACTGGAATTGCATTGAAAGCATAGGAAAAGAGGCAGAAAGTCCACAATGATGCGCTTGGCCAAAAAGGGCGTATGCGTTTTTTCCTGAATATATTCAGGAAAAAACGCATACGCCCTTTTTGGCCAACCAAGCAAGCTTGCAAAGGAAATCTGCACTACAATGAAGCCTCACGTCTCCCTGGTCAAAAGGGCCATCTGAAAAAAGTGTAAAATCCAGAAAGGCAGGACAGGCCATGGAGAACTTGGGGCCTTGTTATGCTGATGGGCGGGATGTAAATTGCCAACAGACACTCAGGAGAAGTGTATGGTGTTTCCTGAAACATCTAAAAAACAAAGCAACAGAGATTAGGGCACTTCCACTTATGGTCCTATAGCTTAGGGAAATTAAAATCAAAAAGACACAGCCACCCCAAAGTTTGGGACGCCTCTGTTTACAACAACCTCGTTTACCGTACAAGTTCAATATCACAGAAAGTGAAAAATGGATAAAGAACTTGTGGTACTTATGTACAATGCAGTATCACTCAGCAATGAAATCTATGTCATCAGGCCCGTAGCAGCATAATGAGTGGATTCAGGTACGATGATTCTAACTGAAATAAGTCACACAGAAAAAGAAACATCATAAGATATCACTAATACACGGAATGTAAACTGGGCTACAAAGGAACTGCATTCCAAAACAGAACAGGGTCTCAAATTTAGAAAACCAACTTATGCTTGCTTAAGGGGAAAGGTGAGTTGGGGTGCTGCATAAAACCAGAGATTGAAATGAGCACAGATAAAGTTCCTTAAGCCAAATATGGAATAGACAAGAGCTACTCCTTGCTCAACGAAATGGACTCAAAACCCCATATTAAACGCCTAAGAATGTACCTGACTAGTAAGTATCTTAAAACCTATGGATTGCTATGTCTCCAAAACAGAATCAAGCGTGTGTACAGGGGCATAAACGCAGCAGTGATAGGATTGGAGAGGTTCGGTGAGCCAATGAAGACCCTTTGAAGTCATATTGCATGGTACCCATTACACGGGTCTCAACTCTCCATGTTTAAAGTATTCTTCCTTCAGCTAAAACATGCATGTGGACCCAGAGTATGATCAACCATGTGAACGGGAGACGTGTTCAAATATGTCTCAGTTTTCCTCCCCTGGTACTCGGGTGCAACATTCCAGACGCTTTACTAACACTCTCCTGACTTGGAGAGTCAGCGCCTTTAAACTCCTGTTTGGCCCAGTTTGCAATTTCTGCAGAAGATGAACAGGAATAGGGAGAACCAATGAGAGACTAGCTGGAGGTGTCTGGACGGGCAAATTTAACTCTCATTTCCCACCAGGAAGAGGAATTAACCAAAGGCTCAGCGTGCCGTGCCGGAACCAGATTAGGGTCTGAAGCCATCCTGTGGTGTTGCGGCCAGGTCACAAGAAAGCGAGTTGAAGAAAGGAGCTCAGGGGCACTGTAATTCACAAACCTGCAGAGTTATAAATGACAGCTATCGTCCAAAAATAGACTGGAGAAAGGCTGCCAAGAGGACGTGAAAGCGGGGCAGAATTGCAGGAAACCGATTTCAGGAGGTAGACTGGAATTGCATTGAAAGCATAGGAAAAGAGGCAGAACGTCCACAATGATGCACTTGGCCAAAAAGGGCGTATGCGTTTTTTCCTGAATATATTCAGGAAAAAACGCATACACACTTTTTGGCCAACCAAGCAAACTTGCAAAGGAAATCTGCACTACAATGAAGCCTCACTTCTCCCCAGTCAAAAGGACCATCTGAAAAAAGTGTAAAATCCAGAAAGGCAGGACAGGCCATGGAGAACTTGGGGCCTTGTTATGCTGATGGGCGGGATGTAAATTGCCAACAGACACTCAGGAGAAGTGTATGGTGTTTCCTGAAACATCTAAAAAACAAAGCAACAGAGATTTGGGCACTTCCACTTATGGTCCTATAGCTTAGGGAAATTAAAATCAAAAAGACACAGCCACCCCAAAGTTTGGGACGCCTCCGTTTACAACAACCTCGTTTACCGTACAAGTTCAATATCACAGAAAGTGAAAAATGGATAAAGAACTTGTGGTACTTATGTACAATGCAGTATCACTCAGCAATGAAATCTATGTCATCAGGCCCGTAGCAGCATAATGAGTGGATTCAGGTACGATGATTCTAACTGAAATAAGTCACACAGAAAAAGAAACATCATAAGATATCACTAATACACGGAATGTAAACTGGGCTACACAGGAACTGCATTCCAAAACAGAACAGGGTCTCAAATTTAGAAAACCAACTTATGCTTGCTTAAGGGGAAAGGTGAGTTGGGGTGCTGCATAAAACCAGAGATTGAAATGAGCACAGATAAAGTTCCTTAAGCCAAATATGGAATAGACAAGAGCTACTCCTTGCTCAACGAAATGGACTCAAAACCCCATATTAAACGCCTAAGAATGTACCTGACTAGTAAGTATCTTAAAACCTATGGATTGCTATGTCTCCAAAACAGAATCAAGCGTGTGTACAGGGGCATAAACGCAGCAGTGATAGGATTGGAGAGGTTCGGTGAGCCAATGAAGACCCTTTGAAGTCATATTGCATGGTACCCATTACACGGGTCTCAACTCTCCAGGTTTAAAGTATTCTTCCTTCAGCTAAAACATGCATGTGGACCCAGAGTATGATCAACCATGTGAACGGGAGACGTGTTCAAATATGTCTCAGTTTTCCTCCCCTGGTACTCGGGTGCAACATTCCAGACGCTTTACTAACACTCTCCTGACTTGGAGAGTCAGCGCCTTTAAACTCCTGTTTGGCCCAGTTTGCAATTTCTGCGGAAGATGAACAGGAATAGGGAGAACCAATGAGAGACTAGCTGGAGGTGTCTGGACGGGCAAATTTAACTCTCATTTCCCACCAGGAAGAGGAATTAACCAAAGGCTCAGCGTGCCGTGCCGGAACCAGATTAGGGTCTGAAGCCATCCTGTGGTGTTGCGGCCAGGTCACAAGAAAGCGAGTTGAAGAAAGGAGCTCAGGGGCACTGTAATTCACAAACCTGCAGAGTTATAAATGACAGCTATCGTCCAAAAATAGACTGGAGAAAGGCTGCCAAGAGGACGTGAAAGCGGGGCAGAATTGCAGGAAACCGATTTCAGGAGGTAGACTGGAATTGCATTGAAAGCATAGGAAAAGAGGCAGAACGTCCACAATGATGCACTTGGCCAAAAAGGGCGTATGCGTTTTTTCCTGAATATATTCAGGAAAAAACGCATACACACTTTTTGGCCAACCAAGCAAACTTGCAAAGGAAATCTGCACTACAATGAAGCCTCACTTCTCCCCAGTCAAAAGGACCATCTGAAAAAAAGTGTAAAATCCAGAAAGGCAGGACAGGCCATGGAGAACTTGGGGCCTTGTTATGCTGATGGGCGGGATGTAAATTGCCAACAGACACTCAGGAGAAGTGTATGGTGTTTCCTGAAACATCTAAAAAACAAAGCAACAGAGATTTGGGCACTTCCACTTATGGTCCTATAGCTTAGGGAAATTAAAATCAAAAAGACACAGCCACCCCAAAGTTTGGGACGCCTCCGTTTACAACAACCTCGTTTACCGTACAAGTTCAATATCACAGAAAGTGAAAAATGGATAAAGAACTTGTGGTACTTATGTACAATGCAGTATCACTCAGCAATGAAATCTATGTCATCAGGCCCGTAGCAGCATAATGAGTGGATTCAGGTACGATGATTCTAACTGAAATAAGTCACACAGAAAAAGAAACATCATAAGATATCACTAATACACGGAATGTAAACTGGGCTACACAGGAACGGCATTCCAAAACAGAACAGGGTCTCAAATTTAGAAAACCAACTTATGCTTGCTTAAGGGGAAAGGTGAGTTGGGGTGCTGCATAAAACCAGAGATTGAAATGAGCACAGATAAAGTTCCTTAAGCCAAATATGGAATAGACAAGAGCTACTCCTTGCTCAACGAAATGGACTCAAAACCCCATATTAAACGCCTAAGAATGTACCTGACTAGTAAGTATCTTAAAACCTATGGATTGCTATGTCTCCAAAACAGAATCAAGCGTGTGTACAGGGGCATAAACGCAGCAGTGATAGGATTGGAGAGGTTCGGTGAGCCAATGAAGACCCTTTGAAGTCATATTGCATGGTACCCATTACACGGGTCTCAACTCTCCAGGTTTAAAGTATTCTTCCTTCAGCTAAAACATGCATGTGGACCCAGAGTATGATCAACCATGTGAACGGGAGACGTGTTCAAATATGTCTCAGTTTTCCTCCCCTGGTACTCGGGTGCAACATTCCAGACGCTTTACTAACACTCTCCTGACTTGGAGAGTCAGCGCCTTTAAACTCCTGTTTGGCCCAGTTTGCAATTTCTGTGGAAGATGAACAGGAATAGGGAGAACCAATGAGAGACTAGCTGGAGGTGTCTGGACGGGCAAATTTAACTCTCATTTCCCACCAGGAAGAGGAAATAACCAAAGGCTCATCGTGCCATGCCGGAACCAGATTAGGGCCTGAAGCCATCCTGCGGTGTTGCGGCCAACTCAAAAGAAAGCGAGTTGAAGAAAGGAGCTCAGGGGCACTGTAATTCACAAACCTGCAGAGTTATAAATGACAGCTATCGTCCAAAAATATACTGACGAAAGGCTGCCAAGAGGACTTGAAAGCGGGGCAGAATTGCAGGAAACCGATTTCAGGAGGTAGACTGGAATTGCATTGAAAGCATAGGAAAAGAGGCAGAAAGTCCACAATGATGCGCTTGGCCAAAAAGGGCGTATGCGTTTTTTCCTGAATATATTCAGGAAAAAACGCATACGCCCTTTTTGGCCAACCAAGCAAGCTTGCAAAGGAAATCTGCACTACAATGAAGCCTCACGTCTCCCTGGTCAAAAGGGCCATCTGAAAAAAGTGTAAAATCCAGAAAGGCAGGACAGGCCATGGAGAACTTGGGGCCTTGTTATGCTGATGGGCGGGATGTAAATTGCCAACAGACACTCAGGAGAAGTGTATGGTGTTTCCTGAAACATCTAAAAAACAAAGCAACAGAGATTAGGGCACTTCCACTTATGGTCCTATAGCTTAGGGAAATTAAAATCAAAAAGACACAGCCACCCCAAAGTTTGGGACGCCTCCGTTTACAACAACCTCGTTTACCGTACAAGTTCAATATCACAGAAAGTGAAAAATGGATAAAGAACTTGTGGTACTTATGTATAATGCAGTATCACTCAGCAATGAAATCTATGTCATCAGGCCCATAGCAGCATAATGAGTGGATTCAGGTACGATGATTCTAACTGAAATAAGTCACACAGAAAAAGAAACATCATAAGATATCACTAATACACGGAATGTAAACTGGGCTACACAGGAACTGCATTCCAAAACAGAACAGGGTCTCAAATTTAGAAAACCAACTTATGCTTGCTTAAGGGGAAAGGTGAGTTGGGGTGCTGCATAAAACCAGAGATTGAAATGAGCACAGATAAAGTTCCTTAAGCCAAATATGGAATAGACAAGAGCTACTCCTTGCTCAACGAAATGGACTCAAAACCCCATATTAAACGCCTAAGAATGTACCTGACTAGTAAGTATCTTAAAACCTATGGATTGCTATGTCTCCAAAACAGAATCAAGCGTGTGTACAGGGGCATAAACGCAGCAGTGATAGGATTGGAGAGGTTCGGTGAGCCAATGAAGACCCTTTGAAGTCATATTGCATGGTACCCATTACACGGGTCTCAACTCTCCAGGTTTAAAGTATTCTTCCTTCAGCTAAAACATGCATGTGGACCCAGAGTATGATCAACCATGTGAACGGGAGACGTGTTCAAATATGTCTCAGTTTTCCTCCCCTGGTACTCGGGTGCAACATTCCAGACGCTTTACTAACACTCTCCTGACTTGGAGAGTCAGCGCCTTTAAACTCCTGTTTGGCCCAGTTTGCAATTTCTGTGGAAGATGAACAGGAATAGGGAGAACCAATGAGAGACTAGCTGGAGGTGTCTGGACGGGCAAATTTAACTCTCATTTCCCACCAGGAAGAGGAAATAACCAAAGGCTCATCGTGCCATGCCGGAACCAGATTAGGGCCTGAAGCCATCCTGCGGTGTTGCGGCCAACTCAAAAGAAAGCGAGTTGAAGAAAGGAGCTCAGGGGCACTGTAATTCACAAACCTGCAGAGTTATAAATGACAGCTATCGTCCAAAAATATACTGACGAAAGGCTGCCAAGAGGACTTGAAAGCGGGGCAGAATTGCAGGAAACCGATTTCAGGAGGTAGACTGGAATTGCATTGAAAGCATAGGAAAAGAGGCAGAAAGTCCACAATGATGCGCTTGGCCAAAAAGGGCGTATGCGTTTTTTCCTGAATATATTCAGGAAAAAACGCATACGCCCTTTTTGGCCAACCAAGCAAGCTTGCAAAGGAAATCTGCACTACAATGAAGCCTCACGTCTCCCTGGTCAAAAGGGCCATCTGAAAAAAGTGTAAAATCCAGAAAGGCAGGACAGGCCATGGAGAACTTGGGGCCTTGTTATGCTGATGGGCGGGATGTAAATTGCCAACAGACACTCAGGAGAAGTGTATGGTGTTTCCTGAAACATCTAAAAAACAAAGCAACAGAGATTAGGGCACTTCCACTTATGGTCCTATAGCTTAGGGAAATTAAAATCAAAAAGACACAGCCACCCCAAAGTTTGGGACGGCTCTGTTTACAAGAACCTCGTTTACAGTACAAGTTCAATATCACAGAAAGTGAAAAATGGATAAAGAACTTGTGGTACTTATGTACAATGCAGTATCACTCAGCAATGAAATCTATGTCATCAGGCCCGTAGCAGCATAATGAGTGGATTCAGGTACGATGATTCTAACTGAAATAAGTCACACAGAAAAAGAAACATTATAAGATATCACTAATACACGGAATGTAAACTGGGCTACACAGGAACTGCATTCCAAAACAGAACAGGGTCTCAAATTTAGAAAACCAACTTATGCTTGCTTAAGGGGAAGGGTGAGTTGGGGTGCTGCATAAAACCAGAGATTGAAATGAGCACAGATAAAGTTCCTTAAGCCAAATATGGAATAGACAAGAGCTACTCCTTGCTCAACGAAATGGACTCAAAACCCCATATTAAACGCCTAAGAATGTACCTGACTAGTAAGTATCTTAAAACCTATGGATTGCTATGTCTCCAAAACAGAATCAAGCGTGTGTACAGGGGCATAAACGCAGCAGTGATAGGATTGGAGAGGTTCGGTGAGCCAATGAAGACCCTTTGAAGTCATATTGCATGGTACCCATTACACGGGTCTCAACTCTCCAGGTTTAAAGTATTCTTCCTTCAGCTAAAACATGCATGTGGACCCAGAGTATGATCAACCATGTGAACGGGAGACGTGTTCAAATATGTCTCAGTTTTCCTCCCCTGGTACTCGGGTGCAACATTCCAGACGCTTTACTAACACTCTCCTGACTTGGAGAGTCAGCGCCTTTAAACTCCTGTTTGGCCCAGTTTGCAATTTCTGCGGAAGATGAACAGGAATAGGGAGAACCAATGAGAGACTAGCTGGAGGTGTCTGGACGGGCAAATTTAACTCTCATTTCCCACCAGGAAGAGGAATTAACCAAAGGCTCAGCGTGCCGTGCCGGAACCAGATTAGGGTCTGAAGCCATCCTGTGGTGTTGCGGCCAGGTCACAAGAAAGCGAGTTGAAGAAAGGAGCTCAGGGGCACTGTAATTCACAAACCTGCAGAGTTATAAATGACAGCTATCGTCCAAAAATAGACTGGAGAAAGGCTGCCAAGAGGACGTGAAAGCGGGGCAGAATTGCAGGAAACCGATTTCAGGAGGTAGACTGGAATTGCATTGAAAGCATAGGAAAAGAGGCAGAACGTCCACAATGATGCACTTGGCCAAAAAGGGCGTATGCGTTTTTTCCTGAATATATTCAGGAAAAAACGCATACACACTTTTTGGCCAACCAAGCAAACTTGCAAAGGAAATCTGCACTACAATGAAGCCTCACTTCTCCCCAGTCAAAAGGACCATCTGAAAAAAGTGTAAAATCCAGAAAGGCAGGACAGGCCATGGAGAACTTGGGGCCTTGTTATGCTGATGGGCGGGATGTAAATTGCCAACAGACACTCAGGAGAAGTGTATGGTGTTTCCTGAAACATCTAAAAAACAAAGCAACGGAGATTTGGGCACTTCCACTTATGGTCCTATAGCTTAGGGAAATTAAAATCAAAAAGACACAGCCACCCCAAAGTTTGGGACGCCTCCGTTTACAACAACCTCGTTTACCGTACAAGTTCAATATCACAGAAAGTGAAAAATGGATAAAGAACTTGTGGTACATATGTACAATGCAGTATCACTCAGCAATGAAATCTATGTCATCAGGCCCGTAGCAGCATAATGAGTGGATTCAGGTACGATGATTCTAACTGAAATAAGTCACACAGAAAAAGAAACATCATAAGATATCACTAATACACGGAATGTAAACTGGGCTACACAGGAACTGCATTCCAAAACAGAACAGGGTCTCAAATTTAGAAAACCAACTTATGCTTGCTTAAGGGGAAAGGTGAGTTGGGGTGCTGCATAAAACCAGAGATTGAAATGAGCACAGATAAAGTTCCCTAAGCCAAATATGGAATAGACAAGAGCTACTCCTTGCTCAACGAAATGGACTCAAAACCCCATATTAAACGCCTAAGAATGTACCTGACTAGTAAGTATCTTAAAACCTATGGATTGCTATGTCTCCAAAACAGAATCAAGCGTGTGTACAGGGGCATAAACGCAGCAGTGATAGGATTGGAGAGGTTCGGTGAGCCAATGAAGACCCTTTGAAGTCATATTGCATGGTACCCATTACACGGGTCTCAACTCTCCAGGTTTAAAGTATTCTTCCTTCAGCTAAAACATGCATGTGGACCCAGAGTATGATCAACCATGTGAACGGGAGACATGTTCAAATATGTCTCAGTTTTCCTCCCCTGGTACTCGGGTGCAACATTCCAGACGCTTTACTAACACTCTCCTGACTTGGAGAGTCAGCGCCTTTAAACTCCTGTTTTGCCCAGTTTGCAATTTCTGCGGAAGATGAACAGGAATAGGGAGAACCAATGAGAGACTAGCTGGAGGTGTCTGGACGGGCAAATTTAACTCTCATTTCCCACCAGGAAGAGGAAATAACCAAAGGCTCATCGTGCCATGCCGGAACCAGATTAGGGCCTGAAGCCATCCTGCGGTGTTGCGGCCAACTCAAAAGAAAGCGAGTTGAAGAAAGGAGCTCAGGGGCACTGTAATTCACAAACCTGCAGAGTTATAAATGACAGCTATCGTCCAAAAATATACTGACGAAAGGCTGCCAAGAGGACTTGAAAGCGGGGCAGAATTGCAGGAAACCGATTTCAGGAGGTAGACTGGAATTGCATTGAAAGCATAGGAAAAGAGGCAGAAAGTCCACAATGATGCGCTTGGCCAAAAAGGGCGTATGCGTTTTTTCCTGAATATATTCAGGAAAAAACGCATACGCCCTTTTTGGCCAACCAAGCAAGCTTGCAAAGGAAATCTGCACTACAATGAAGCCTCACGTCTCCCTGGTCAAAAGGGCCATCTGAAAAAAGTGTAAAATCCAGAAAGGCAGGACAGGCCATGGAGAACTTGGGGCCTTGTTATGCTGATGGGCGGGATGTAAATTGCCAACAGACACTCAGGAGAAGTGTATGGTGTTTCCTGAAACATCTAAAAAACAAAGCAACAGAGATTAGGGCACTTCCACTTATGGTCCTATAGCTTAGGGAAATTAAAATCAAAAAGACACAGCCACCCCAAAGTTTGGGACGCCTCCGTTTACAACAACCTCGTTTACCGTACATGTTCAATATCACAGAAAGTGAAAAATGGATAAAGAACTTGTGGTACTTATGTACAATGCAGTATCACTCAGCAATGAAATCTATGTCATCAGGCCCGTAGCAGCATAATGAGTGGATTCAGGTACGATGATTCTAACTGAAATAAGTCACACAGAAAAAGAAACATCATAAGATATCACTAATACACGGAATGTAAACTGGGCTACACAGGAACTGCATTCCAAAACAGAACAGGGTCTCAAATTTAGAAAACCAACTTATGCTTGCTTAAGGGGAAAGGTGAGTTGGGGTGCTGAATAAAACCAGAGATTGAAATGAGCACAGATAAAGTTCCTAAAGCCAAATATGGAATAGACAAGAGCAACTCCTTGCTCAACGAAATGGACTCAACACCCCATATTAAACGCCTAAGAATGTACCTGACTAGTAAGTATCTTAAAACCTATGGATTGCTATGTCTCCAAAAGAGAATCAAGCGTGTGTACAGGGGCATAAACGCAGCAGTGATAGGATTGAAGAGGTTCGGTGAGCAAATGAAGACCCTTTGAAGTCATATTGCATGGTACCCATTACACGGATCTCAACTCTCCAGGTTTAAGGTATTCTTCCTTCAGCTAAAACATGCATGTGGAACCCAGAGTATGATCAACCATGTGAACGGAAGACGTGTTCAAATATGTCTCAGTTTTCCTCCCCTGGTACTCGGGTGCAACATTCCAGACGCTTTACTAACACTCTCCCGACTTGGAGACTCAGTCCCTTTAACCTCCTGTTTGGCCCAGTTTGCAATTTCTGCGGAAGATGAACAGGAATAGCGAGAACCAATGAGAGACTAGCTGGAGGTGTCTGGACGGGCAAATTTAACTCTCATTTCCCACCAGGAAGAGGAAATAACCAAAGGCTCAGCGTGCCGTGCCGGAACCAGATTAGGGCCTGAAGCCATCCTGCGGTGTTGCGGCCAGCTCAAAAGAAAGCGAGTTGAAGAAAGGAGCTCAGGGGCACTGTAATTCACAAACCTGCAGAGTTATAAATGACAGCTATCGTCCAAAAATAGACTGAAGTAAGGCTGCCAAGAGGACTTGAAAGCGGGGCAGAATTGCAGGAAACCGATTTCAGGAGGTAGACTGGAATTGCATTGAAAGCATAGGAAAAGAGGCAGAACGTCCACAATGATGCACTTGGCCAAAAAGGGCGTATGCGTTTTTTCCTGAATATATTCAGGAAAAAACGCATACGCCCTTTTTGGCCAACCAAGCAAGCTTGCAAAGGAAATCTGCACTACAATGAAGTCTCACTTCTCCCCGGTCAAAAGGGCCATCTGAAAAAAGTGTAAAATCCAGAAAGGCAGGACAGGCCATGGAGAACTGGGAGCCTTGTTATGCTGATGGGCGGGATGTAAATTGCAAACAACCACTCGGGAGAAGTGTATGGTGTTTCCTGCAACATCTAAAAAACAAACCAACAGAGCCTAGGGCACTTCCACTTATGGTCCTATAGCTTAGGGAAATTAAAATCAAAAAAACACAGCCACCCCAAAGTTTGGGACGCCTCCGTTTACAAAAACCTCGTTTACCGTACAAGTTCAATATCACAGAAAGTGAAAAATGGATAAAGAACTTGTGGTACTTACGTACAATGCAGTATCACTCAGCAATGAAATCTATGTCATCAGGCACGTAGCAGCATAATGAGTGGATTCAGGTACGATGATTCTAACTGAAATAAGTCACACAGAAAAAGAAACATCATAAGATATCACTAATACACGGAATGTAAACTTGGCTACACAGGAACTGCATTCCAAAACAGAACAGGGTCTCAAATTTAGAAAACCAACTTATGCTTGCTTAAGGGGAAAGGTGAGTTGGGGTGCTGCATAAAACCAGAGATTGAAATGAGCACAGATAAAGTTCCTTAGCCAAATATGGAATAGACAAGAGCTACTCCTTGCTCAACGAAATGGACTCAAAACCCCATATTAAACGCCTAAGAATGTACCTGACTAGTAAGTATCTTAAAACCTATGGATTGCTATGTCTCCAAAAGAGAATCAAGCGTGTGTACAGGGGCATAAACGCAGCAGTGATAGGATTGGAGAGGTTCGGTGAGCAAATGAAGACCCTTTGAAGTCATATTGCATGGTACCCATTCCACGGGTCTCAACTCTCCAGGTTTAAGGTATTCTTCCTTCAGCTAAAACCTGCATGTGGAACCCAGAGTATGATCAACCATGTGAACGGGAGACGTGTTCAAATATGTCTCAGTTTTCCTCCCCTGGTACTCGGGTGCAACATTCCAGACGCTTTACTAACACTCTCCCGACTTGGAGAGTCAGTCCCTTTAACCTCCTGTTTGGCCCAGTTTGCAATTTCTGCAGAAGATGAACAGGAATAGCGAGAACCAATGAGAGCCTAGCTGGAGGTGTCTGGACGGGCAAATTTAACTCTCATTTCCCACCAGGAAGAGGAATTAACCAAAGGCTCAGCATGCCGGGCCGGAACCAGATTAGGGTCTGAAGCCATCCTGCGGTGTTGCGGCCAGGTCACAAGAAAGCGAGTTGAAGAAAGGAGCTCAGGGGCACTGTAATTCACAAACCTGCAGAGTTATAAATGACAGCTATCGCCCAAAAATAGACTGAAGTAAGGCTGCCAAGAGGACTTGAAAGCGGGGCAGAATTGCAGGAAACCGATTTCAGGAGGTAGACTGGAATTGCATTGAAAGCATAGGAAAAGAGGCAGAACGTCCACAATGATGCACTTGGCCAAAAAGGGCGTATGCGTTTTTTCCTGAATATATTCAGGAAAAAACGCATATGCCCTTTTTGGCCAACCAAGCAAGCTTGCAAAGGAAATCTGCACTACAATGAAGTCTCACTTCCCCCCGGTCAAAAGGGCCATCAGAATAAAGTGTAAAATCCAGAAAGGCAGGACAGGCCATGGAGAACTGGGAGCCTTGTTATGCTGACGGGCGGGATGTAAATTGCCAACAACCACTCGGGAGAAGTGTATGGTGTTTCCTGAAACATCTAAAAAACAAAGCAACAGAGCCTAGGGCACTTCCACTTATGGTCCTATAGCTTAGGGAAATTAATATCAAAAAGACAGAGCAACCCCAAAATTTGGGACGGCTCTTTTTACAGGAATCTCTTCTACGGCCCAAGTTAAATATCCCAGAGAGCAAATAATGGATAAAGAAGTTGCGGTACTTCTGTACAACAGAATACCACTCAGCAATGAAATCTATGTCACCAGGCCCGTACCAGCATAATGAGTGGATTGAGGCACAATGATTCTAAGTGAAATAAGTCACACAGAAAAAGAAACATCATAAGGTATCACTAATACACGGAATGTGAACTTGGCTACACATGAACTGAATTACAAAACAGAACAGGGTCTCAAGTTTAGAAAACCAACTTATGCCTGCTTAAGGGGGAAGGTGAGTTGGGGTGCTGCATAAAAGCAGAGTTTGAAATTAGCACAGATACCGTTCCATAAGCCAAATATGTAATAGACAAGAGCTACCCCTTGCTCAACGAAATGGATTCAACAATGAGGTATCACCTCACACCTGGTAGAATAGGCATCATTGAAAATCTACAAACAAAAAATGCTGGAAAGGGTGTGGAGAAAAGGAACCCTCTTCCACTATTGTTGGGAATATAAATTGATACAGTCATTATGGAGAACAATATGGAATTTCTTAAGAAACTAACAATAGAATTACCATATGATACAGCAATCCCAGTACTGGACATATACCCAGACAAAACCATAAATCAAAAAGAGTCATTCGCCGCAATGTTCATTGCATCACTATTTACAATATCGAGGTAATGGAAGCAACCTAAATGCCCACAGACAGACGAATGCGTAAAGCTGTGGTACATATATAAAATGGAATATTACTAAGCCATGAAAAGGAATGAAATTGGGTCATTTGTAGAGACGTCGATGGATCTAGAGACTGTCATACAGAGTGAAGTAAGTCAGAAAGAGAAAAACAAATCTTGTATATTCATGCATATATGTGGAACCTAGAAAAACTGTACAGATTAACCATTTTGCAAGGCATAAATAGAGCAACAGATGTAGACAACAAACGTATGGACAACAAGGGGGGAAAGCTGTTGGGGGGGTGGTGGTGGGAGGAGTTGAGAGACTGGGATTGGCATGTATACATTTATATGTATAAAATAGATAACCAATAAGAACCTGCTGTATAAAAATATAAAATAAAATTCAAAATTAAAAAGAAATAAAATTTAAAAAATAAAACAGAAAAAACAATTATTCCCTGCACATACATGTATTTATATGAATAAATTATTTCCATGCTTATATCTGTAAATACAAAAAAGAGGAATAAAATCTACCTTGAACCAAAAACGAAAAAGAGAAAAAAAACACAGAACCCACCAGTTACACAGAGGAAAACCGTATCAGGGCACTTGCTCCAGTTGTAAACAATTCTGAAGTTGGTCAGTGGTGGGGAATCGTCTCCCATTCAGCCAGCAGCCCCCACGCAACAAGCGTCCTCATTGCAAAGCTGGGGCACCGTGCCGAGGCATCTGTGAGTAAACGTGAGCTGAGCCCCAGGCCAGTTGCTGCTGAACTATTCTCACCCGTCCCAGGTAAAACACCTGAATATATACAAGGACTTGAAAGCCTAGAGGAAGGGCCATAGAGCCACACGAGTGACAGCATGCCGGCCGACTTGGTGCCTGCAGGCCAGCCAGGATGGTCCTGGCCCTGGGTGCTCTTCTGGAAGATTTCCATTTCCCTGCCTGAGATACCCGTCCTGTCCCTGCCCCCACTGCTTTTTTCCTTCCTCACCTCTGCCCAGGGAGAAATTCCAGCAGCAGGTATGGGTGACACATCCTCTTCTTTAGCAGGTGGCAGCCTGGCAACTGCTGCAGAAAGTCCAGCAGAGCCCCACTCACACTGGGCCACCCACAAAGCCGTGGCCTCTCACTCCCTCCCACCAGCCCAGCCCCGAGACTGCTGACAGGGCAGAGAAAATGGCGTCAGGCACGGCTGCAGGGGCTCTTGCTGCCTGGAGTGGTATTTATATTGATCTCAACCCAGGCACACCTGGGGAGGGCTGGCCGGCACGGTAAGGCTTCCCAGGTCAGCCAATCATCACCCCTCAGGGGCTCACAGTTGCAGAAAATGGAACTTGCTGAACCGGCCAGGTCCAAGGAACAGGTGTGGGCTCCTGAGAGTCAGGATAGACAAGGGGCTGCAGCTTTGGCTTGTTTTCTAATCATTTTATCTGGCCCATGAGTGGGAGACAACTTCAAGAAAACCCTCTCCTAATGAGAGGAACCCAGGAGTCAGGGAGAGGAGGGGTGGGTGGTGGTTGGAGACAGAGGCCTGGTGCCCCGGGTGCAGTGGAAGTCTCTGGAAGACCAGGTGGACGGAGGCCTCACGGAGTGATGCCCAGGGTCACAGACCTGTCGCAGCTGCTGTTTGTTAGTTCAAGTCCTGCTCTGAGGTGCTCTGTGTCAGCTCTGAGCGACAGGTGAGCTGGGGGTGCTCTGCAATGAGGGCTATGTGCACGGTTCCTGTGTGCCCAGCCCTGCCACGGTACCTGCAAGGGTAGCTCTGTATCCTGGGAGGGGCCTGACCACGAGAGCCCCGTGGGCTGGGGTGGGGGTGGGGTACCTGCCCAGGTGAGCTCCATATTCTGGGATTGGTCTGACCACGAGAGCCCCATGGGCTGCTGGGGACCTGGTAAAGGATGTCAGGACAGTCAGTGAAGCCACCGAGGATATACCTCCAGTTGCTCCTAATTCCTACACCCTGCTGGTCATTCTACCAACCACCAGGACATGGTATTCTGTATTAGTCTTCAATGATGCCTTCTTTTGTATTCCATTAGTCCCAGAGTCACAAGAAATTTTGGCTTGTGAGTGGCAGGACTCAACATACAACTAAAACAATACTTCCGGGCCGTCTGGCCCCAAGGGTGCAAAAATTCCCACACCATCTTTGGGGAAAGCTTAGCTAAAGACCTAAAAGTTCTACCTCTGGAAAAGGAAACCCTCCTTCAATATGCAGACGACATTCTGATCACCAGCCCTACTAAGGAGGCCTCTGAACTACCAAGCCAATAAAGGATAGAAGTTGTCCAAGAAAAAGCTCAAATATCACAGACTGCGGTGACCTGCCTGGGCTTCATTCTCACAGAAGGTCAGAGAAGCCCATCCCAGGAAAGGGAAGAAACCATTTTCAGCCTTACCCCTTTCTAAAACTAGAAGACAGCTTAGGGGTTCCTGGGGAGGCCAGGGTTTGCTGCTTCTGGATCCCTAACTACAGTCTACTAGCTGGGCCTCTATATGAAACACTGAAAGGAAAAGATGATGATCCTTTTGAATAGAATCCAGAAGTGGCCTTTCAAGAATGGAAAGAGCAGTCAATTCAGACCCTTGCCCTGGAACTCCCTAATTTAGCTAAACCCTTTGACCTTTACATTCCCGGTGAAAGGTGAATCGCCATTGGAGAATTAGTGCAAAAACTGGGACCACTTGAAATGGAACAATGCAAGAATGCCATCCAGGTAGGATAAAGTACGGTCACTAAGGGGCTTGGCCCACTGCCACATCTGGCCAAGATACTGGCGGTATCTAAAAACCTGGAAATCAGCAGCCCAAAAGGCCACCTCCCTCCTAAGGGAAAAGGACCCCACGTGGTGATCCTAACCACCAACCATGCCCTGAAGTTGCAGGGTTCGCTCCGTGGGCACACCGACCTCGAGTGAGGAGGCCCTCCAACTCCAACATCCAGAGAGATAACCGGGGGCAACAGGGCACCATGACGACTCGTGTGAACATCACTTGACCTGGAGTTTCTCTCATAAAACAACAAGAGTGTGTCCCAAAAGAGTAGACTACTGCTTGCAGGACTTACTGCACCCAGAGGGGAGCTAATAATCTTGGCGGGGGAACAGTATACCACACTGTCACCATAGAAAAGCCTACAGACACCGTGATGATGGTGGCCAATAAGACCGGCTGGACTCCTGTTTACTTCAAAAGGCTGTTGACTCAGTAGCCATCATGGTCCTTGATCACCACTGACCCTGGACTGTCTGGGAGTTGAGCGGGCAGGACTCTGACACCTGGTGCTGTTTGTACGTTAATTCAGGGGCCTAATTGAAGAAAGCGCAGACTACTGGTCAGAGCATCTAGGCTGGCAGAGACGGTCAGCCTAAGGTGGCCGAACAAATGTGGGGCGGGGTGAAACTGGCCCCCACAGCGTCTCTGCACATCTCTTTCCTGGACCCTTAAAGGTCATTAGAATCTATAACACTTCCAATGCTGGTGCTCAGGTGGACGAGCAGGGAGGCAGGGGTCCTGGGGACAATCAACGTCACCGGGAGGCTGCTGGGGAGAAGCTCTGACCCTCGCCCCAGGGTATGAGGGCTCCCAACTCAGCACTCAGCAGTTACAGAAGAAGGGTCTGCACCCTCAGCACTCCAAGAATGAGGAACGGGACAAAAGGCAGAGGAGGGGTTTGTCCCCAGCAAAGCCCATTAAAAATCCCTGGGAGATAAAAATAGAATCTGGGCAATAAAGTCAAGTCTAACCTTTTTTATCCTTTGTGCTTTGTCTAATTTCACGTGCTCCTAGGGTCCCGCATGCAGAGGTTCCACACCCGGCACTTCAGACCAGATTTCCTAGTGCAGAATGGCTGGGTCGACACCTCAGCTCCTGGGGCCCAGTGCAGACTCCACGATATAGAGCCTGAGCTACAGCCAACCCGGCCCTCGAGAGCTCCGCCGCCTCCCTCCCTCCCACTGACTCTGACAGGATCTCTACACAGCAGCCCAGCCCACAGCCCACGGGGTAGTGCATGCTCTCACCTCTCCATTCTCTGATCAAAATATAAAGTTTCCTTTGCTTGTGAACCAAACTCAGTCTCGATCTGTTGGCCCCAATGACACTGGGCAGGGGGACACTTGTTGGGGTCCACTCTGGAGGATCAGTAACAGAAATTGAGACTATTGTAACCTCAATGAACAGATGTGTGAGCCAAACTGTAGTTAACATAGAACAGTGTATAAGGCTCGGGTAAAATAAGATGTTTTTAACACTTCCATTTGATATTTCCATCACTTTTTATAAGCAAGTTCAGTGAAAAGGTTTGTCTTATTTGTCAGGTCAATATTAGAGAAACGAAGTGATTTCTTTCCAAGGATGTACAGCTAATAATCTTGGTTAAAGCTTCAATCTTGTTTTAAATGCTTTTCCATTGAAAATGATACCTCTCTTTCAGCTCCCCCATTTCTGAGAAGTATAAAATCTTATAATTTATTATTACCAAAGGGGAAAGGTGGGAGGAGGGATAAATTAACAGTTTGGAATGAACACATACACACTGCTATGTATAAAATAGATCATCAACAAGGAACTACTGTATAGCACAGGGAACTACACTCAACATTTTGCAATAACCTATAAGGGGAAATAATCTGAAAAAGAATAGATATTTTTATTGACATCATCTATCAATGACAGTTAAAGTGTAGCCTAAGGGAAGCTGGTGGTGAGTGCTTCTGACCCTGAAGACTTCAATCATCTAAAGTTTGGACTCTGCCTACTTCCCAAGGCCCTTAATGAACATATGTGTAGCCGTAGCTTAAAAACTTCCCCAGTTTGGGTTTCGGGGAGACACTGATTTTGAAAAAGCCCTGGTGTTCTCCTTACATGAATGGGACTCTTCCTACTGCTAAAACATGTCTGTCACACCCAGAGGATGGTATACCGTCTGATCGGGAAGAGTTTGGAAAAGGCATCTCATCTCCTCATCTCCTGGTGCTCGGGTTCACCCCTCCAGCATCTTTACTAACAGTCTCCCCACTTGGAGATGTCAGCACTGTCAACATCCTGTTGCGTACAGTTTGGAATTTGTCCAGAGGATGAAGCGGAAAGATGAGGAACAATGAGAGACAAGTCCTAGGTGTTCAGACAGGCACATGTCACTCTAATTTCCAATCAGGAAGACGAATTGACCAAAGGCTAGGGTTGCCCATGGAAACAGTATAGGGCTTGAGGAAATCCCGCTGCTTTGTGGCCAGTTCCCATAAACACGAGTTGAACAATGGAACTCAGGGGCAGTAAAATTCACAAAACTGCAGAGTTGAAAATATCCATCACTGAAAAATGTCTTGAGGAAAGTCAGAGAAAAGGACTTGTAAGCAAGGGAGAATGGCAGGAAAGGGATTTGAGGAGGTAGAAAGGACTCACCATTAAGCACAAGAAAAGGAGCTGAACATTGCCAACATTGCAGTTGGCCAAAAAGGGTGTATGCGTTCTTTTCTGTATATATTCAAGAAAAGGGCATACACTTTTTTAGCCAACCAAACAGGTGGGCACTGGAAGTCAATACTACAAAAGATATCACTTCGCATCAGTCAGAAGAGCCATCCTCATAAAGCGTAAACAACAGAAATGCAGGACAGGGCAACGAGAAGAGGGAGCCCTGTGAGACTTATAGTGGAAATGTATATTGCCAACGGCCATTCTGGAGAAGTGTATTGTGTTTACTAAAGCATCTAAAAAATGAGCTACAGAGCATAGGGCACTTGCACTCATGGGCGTATATCTTGGGAAAAACAAAAATCGAGAGGACACAGGCACCCCAATGTTTACCCCCTCTTTGTTTAAAAGATCCTCGACTAGGATATAACTTAAATGTCTCTGGAGGGAAAAAATGGATAGAGATGTGGTACTTAGGTAGAGTGGAATATTATTCAGCCTGGAAATCAATGAAATATGGCCAGTTGTAACAACTCCGGAGGAGTTACGTATGATCATTCTAAGTGACAGAATTCAAAAAGAAAAAGACACATATCATAAGATATCACTTAAAGGTGGAATCCAAAATGGCTACACATGAAATAAATTACAAAACAAAAACATAGTCAAATATGTAGAAAACACGCATAAGGCTGCTAAATGGGAAAGGTGGGGAGGGGTGAGGCATCATCCAGGAGGTTGAAATTAGCAAAGATACCATTCCAAATACCAAACTGATAATCAACAAGGCCTACACGGTAGCTAAAAGAACTGCACTCAGCACACTCAAGTCACCGGAAAAGAATATATACGACTGGTAAGAATCTGAAAAAGAATTTACTGATGTCTCTCTGTACGTGAATCAAGTGGATGTACAGCAGCAAGAAACAGAGCTTTGAAAATCAGCTGTAACCAATATAGTAATAAATTGAAAAAAATAAACGACAGAGAGACAGAGAAAACCTCTTACAACTTTTCCTCAGGGACGGTGATGCAACATGGATTGAACACATCTAGACCCACAGCAGGATGAGACATAAGGCTGGAAACTGTTTGCGCTAAGAGAAATGTGAGGTTGGGTGAGGAAATGCACACCCTTTAAAGTAATACTACCTGGTACCCATTCAATGGGTCCCAAATCTGCAGGTTCAAGGGATCTTCCTACAGCTAAAACATGCATGGAAAACCCAGAGGACTGTACACCATGTGATCGGGAGATGTGTCTAAAATGCACCTCATTTATCCTCTCCTGGTGCTCCTGTTCATCATTCCAGCCACGCTACTTAGAATCTCCCCACTTGGAGAATCAGCACATTTAAACTTCTGTTTCACACATTTTGCAAATTGTGAGGAGGATGAACGTGAAGAGGGGGAACCAATGAGAGAAGAGTTGTAGGGGTTTGGACGGGCACATATCACTCTAATTTCCCATTAAGAATAAGAATTAAAGAAAGGCTCAGCCTGCCTCGCCGGAGCCAAAATAGGGCCTGAAGCAATCCTGCGGGTTTGAGGCCAGCTCACAAAAGAGCAACTTAAAAAATGGAGCTCAGGGTCACTGCAATTCACAAACCTGCAGAGTTATAAATGAAAACTAACGTCCAAAAATATGTTGAGGTAAGGCAAAGAAGAGGATCTGAATGCAAGACAGAATTGCAAGAAACAGATTTCAAGAGATAGATTGGACTCGTCTTTAACGCACATGAAAAGCGGCAGAATTTCGACAATGATGCAGTTGGCCCAAAAGGGCGTATGCGTTTTTTCCCGATTATATCCAGGAAAAAACGCATACGCACTTTATGGGCAACGAAGCAAGCAAGCAATGCAAATGTGCACAACAAAGAAGTCTCACTTCCCCCCGGTCAAAAGGGCCATCCTAAAAAATTGTAAAAACCAGAAATGCAGGACAGGCCATGGAGAACAGGGAGCCTTTATACGCTGATGGGCAGTGTGTGAACTGCCGAGAGCCACTCTGGAGAAGTGTATGGTGGTTCCTAAATCATCTAAAAAACAGAGCTACAGAGCATAGGACACTTCCAATCATGGGAGTATATCTAGGGAAGTCTAAAAATCAACAAGACACAAGCACACCACAGTTTAGGGCTACTCTGTTTACAAGAACCTCAACTTCAGTACACCTTAAATATCCCAGGAAAGAGAACAATGGATAAAGAAGATGTGGTACTTATGTACAATGGAATATCTCTTCACCATGAAATCAATGTAATAAGGCTAGTAGAAGGATAAAGAGTGGATTTAGGTCCGATAATACTACTTGAAATAAGTCAAACAGAAAAAGAAACATATCATAAGATATCACTTATAGAGGGAGGGTAAATATGGCTGCACAAGAAATGAATTACAGAACAGAACAGTGTCTCACATTTAGAAAACACACTTATGTCAGCTTAAGGGGAAAGGAGAGGTGGGGTGATGCATAAAACCAGAGTTTGAAATTAGCACAGATACCGTTCAATAAACCAAATAGGTATTAGACAAGATCTACACCTTGCTCAATGAACAGGCCTCAACACACCCTATACACCGCAGAGAAATATATCTGAGGAATAAGAATCTTAAAACCCATGTATTGATATATCTCCATAAGGGAATCAAGTGTGTGCAGAGCGGCACAAACACAGCAGTGAAAAGGAGCTAAACCCCATTATAGAAATAAATTTTAAAAACAAAACGCTGAAACAATGAAAGAGAGAAAAATTCTTACAAAATTCGCTCAGGGGCTGTGATGCAACCTGGATTGACCACATATAGACCCACAGCTGGATAAGACATAAGGCTGGACACTTGGGGCTGACAGGATTGGTGAGCTTTGGTGAGCAACTGCCGAAAGTTTAATGCAATACTTCATGCTACTCATTCCAAGGGTCCCAACACTCCAGGTTGAAGGGAATCTTCCTACAGCTAAACCATGCTTGGGAAACCCAGCGACTGGTATACCATATGATCGGGAAAGGTTTCTAAAACGCACCTCATTTTTCCTCTCCTGGGGCTCCGGATCGACATTCCAGCCGCTTTACTAACAACATCCCCACATGGAGTCAATGCCTTTAAGTTCTGGTATCGCACAGTCTGCAGTTAGTGCAGAGGATGAATGGGAATAGGGGGAACCAGTGAGAAACTAGCTGTAGCGGTTTCAATGGGCACATGTCACTCTAATATCACATCAGTAAGAAGAATTAACCAAAGGCACAGCAAGGTGCCCCAGAAGAAAAATAGGGCTTCAAGGAATCTTGTGGTTACGGGGCAAGACCACAAAAATAAGAGCTAAAAAATGGAGCTAAGGGCCACTGCAATTCAAAAACCTGCAGAGTTATAAAGGCCAACTATTTTTAAAAAATATATTGAGGTAAGCCTATGAAGAGGCATTGAAAGCAAGGCAGAACTGCAGGAAACCGATTTCAGGAGGTAGACTGGAATTGCATTGAAAACATATGAAGAGAGTCAGAAACTCGACAATGATGCATTTGGCCAAAAAGGGCGTATGCGTTTTTTCCTGAATATATTCAGGAAAAAACGCATACGCCCTTTTTGGCCAACCAAGCAAGCTTGCAAAGGAAATCTGCACTACAATGAAGTCTCACTTCCACCTGGTCAAAAGGGCCATCTGAAAAAAGTGTAAAATCCAGAAAGGCAGGACAGGCCATGGAGAACTGGGAGCCTTGTTATGCTGATGGGCGGGATGTAAATTGCCAACAGACACTCGGGAGAAGTGTATGGTGTTTCCTGAAACATCTAAAAAACAAAGCAACAGAGCCTAGGGCACTTCCACTTATGGTCTTATAGCTTAGGGAAATTAATATCAAAAAGACACAGCAACCCCAAAATTTGGGACGGCTCTTTTTACAGGAATCTCTTCTATGGCACAAGTTAAATATCCCAGAGAGCAAATAATGGATAAAGAAGTTGCGGTACTTCTGTACAACAGAATACCACTCAGCAATGAAATCTATGTCACCAGGCCCGTACCAGCAAAATGAGTGGATTGAGGCACGATGATTCTAAGTGAAATAAGTCACACAGAAAAAGAAACATCATAAGGTATCACTAATACACGGAATGTGAACTTGGCTACACATGAACTGAATTACAAAACAGAACAGGGTCTCAAGTTTAGAAAACCAACTTATGCCTGCTTAAGGGGGAAGGTGAGTTGGGGTGCTGCATAAAAGCAGAGTTTGAAATTAGCACAGATACCGTTCCATAAGCCAAATATGTAATAGACAAGAGCTACCCCTTGCTCAACGAAATGGATTCAACAATGAGTTATCACCTCACACCTGGTAGAATAGGCATCATTGAAAATCTACAAACAAAAAATGCTGGAAAGGGTGTGGAGAAAAGGAACCCTCTTCCACTATTGTTGGGAATATAAATTGGTACAGTCATTATGGAGAACAATATGGAATTTCTTAAGAAACTAACAATAGAATTACCATATGATACAGCAATCCCAGTACTGGACATATACCCAGACAAAACCATAAATCAAAAAGAGTCATTCACCGCAATGTTCATTGCATCACTATTTACAATATCGAGGTAATGGAAGCAACCTAAATGCCCACAGACAGACGAATGCGTAAAGCTGTGGTACATATATAAAATGGAATATTACTAAGCCATGAAAAGGAATGAAATTGGGTCATTTGTAGAGACGTCGATGGATCTAGAGACTGTCATACAGAGTGAAGTAAGTCAGAAAGAGAAAAACAAATCTTGTATATTCATGCATATATGTGGAACCTAGAAAAACTGTACAGATTAACCATTTTGCAAGGCATAAATAGAGCAACAGATGTAGACAACAAACGTATGGACAACAAGGGGGGAAAGCTGTTGGGGGGGTGGTGGTGGGAGGAGTTGAGAGACTGGGATTGGCATGTATACATTTATATGTATAAAATAGATAACCAATAAGAACCTGCTGTATAAAAATATAAAATAAAATTCAAAATTAAAAAGAAATAAAATTTAAAAAATAAAACAGAAAAAACAATTATTCCCTGCACATACATGTATTTATATGAATAAATTATTTCCATGCTTATATCTGTAAATACAAAAAAGAGGAATAAAATCTACCTTGAACCAAAAACGAAAAAGAGAAAAAAAACACAGAACCCACCAGTTACACAGAGGAAAACCGTATCAGGGCACTTGCTCCAGTTGTAAACAATTCTGAAGTTGGTCAGTGGTGGGGAATCGTCTCCCATTCAGCCAGCAGCCCCCACGCAACAAGCGTCCTCATTGCAAAGCTGGGGCACCGTGCCGAGGCATCTGTGAGTAAACGTGAGCTGAGCCCCAGGCCAGTTGCTGCTGAACTATTCTCACCCGTCCCAGGTAAAACACCTGAATATATACAAGGACTTGAAAGCCTAGAGGAAGGGCCATAGAGCCACACGAGTGACAGCATGCTGGCCGACTTGGTGCCTGCAGGCCAGCCAGGATGGTCCTGGCCCTGGGTGCTCTTCTGGAAGATTTCCATTTCCCTGCCTGAGATACCCGTCCTGTCCCTGCCCCCACTGCTTTTTTCCTTCCTCACCTCTGCCCAGGGAGAAATTCCAGCAGCAGGTATGGGTGACACATCCTCTTCTTTAGCAGGTGGCAGCCTGGCAACTGCTGCAGAAAGTCCAGCAGAGCCCCACTCACACTGGGCCACCCACAAAGCCGTGGCCTCTCACTCCCTCCCACCAGCCCAGCCCCGAGACTGCTGACAGGGCAGAGAAAATGGCGTCAGGCACGGCTGCAGGGGCTCTTGCTGCCTGGAGTGGTATTTATATTGATCTCAACCCAGGCACACCTGGGGAGGGCTGGCCGGCACGGTAAGGCTTCCCAGGTCAGCCAATCATCACCCCTCAGGGGCTCACAGTTGCAGAAAATGGAACTTGCTGAACCGGCCAGGTCCAAGGAACAGGTGTGGGCTCCTGAGAGTCAGGATAGACAAGGGGCTGCAGCTTTGGCTTGTTTTCTAATCATTTTATCTGGCCCATGAGTGGGAGACAACTTCAAGAAAACCCTCTCCTAATGAGAGGAACCCAGGAGTCAGGGAGAGGAGGGGTGGGTGGTGGTTGGAGACAGAGGCCTGGTGCCCCGGGTGCAGTGGAAGTCTCTGGAAGACCAGGTGGACGGAGGCCTCACGGAGTGATGCCCAGGGTCACAGACCTGTCGCAGCTGCTGTTTGTTAGTTCAAGTCCTGCTCTGAGGTGCTCTGTGTCAGCTCTGAGCGACAGGTGAGCTGGGGGTGCTCTGCAATGAGGGCTATGTGCACGGTTCCTGTGTGCCCAGCCCTGCCACGGTACCTGCAAGGGTAGCTCTGTATCCTGGGAGGGGCCTGACCACGAGAGCCCCGTGGGCTGGGGTGGGGGTGGGGTACCTGCCCAGGTGAGCTCCATATTCTGGGATTGGTCTGACCACGAGAGCCCCATGGGCTGCTGGGGACCTGGTAAAGGATGTCAGGACAGTCAGTGAAGCCACCGAGGATATACCTCCAGTTGCTCCTAATTCCTACACCCTGCTGGTCATTCTACCAACCACCAGGACATGGTATTCTGTATTAGTCTTCAATGATGCCTTCTTTTGTATTCCATTAGTCCCAGAGTCACAAGAAATTTTGGCTTGTGAGTGGCAGGACTCAACATACAACTAAAACAATACTTCCGGGCCGTCTGGCCCCAAGGGTGCAAAAATTCCCACACCATCTTTGGGGAAAGCTTAGCTAAAGACCTAAAAGTTCTACCTCTGGAAAAGGAAACCCTCCTTCAATATGCAGACGACATTCTGATCACCAGCCCTACTAAGGAGGCCTCTGAACTACCAAGCCAATAAAGGATAGAAGTTGTCCAAGAAAAAGCTCAAATATCACAGACTGCGGTGACCTGCCTGGGCTTCATTCTCACAGAAGGTCAGAGAAGCCCATCCCAGGAAAGGGAAGAAACCATTTTCAGCCTTACCCCTTTCTAAAACTAGAAGACAGCTTAGGGGTTCCTGGGGAGGCCAGGGTTTGCTGCTTCTGGATCCCTAACTACAGTCTACTAGCTGGGCCTCTATATGAAACACTGAAAGGAAAAGATGATGATCCTTTTGAATAGAATCCAGAAGTGGCCTTTCAAGAATGGAAAGAGCAGTCAATTCAGACCCTTGCCCTGGAACTCCCTAATTTAGCTAAACCCTTTGACCTTTACATTCCCGGTGAAAGGTGAATCGCCATTGGAGAATTAGTGCAAAAACTGGGACTACTTGAAATGGAACAATGCAAGAATGCCATCCAGGTAGGATAAACTACGGTCACTAAGGGGCTTGGCCCACTGCCACATCTGGCCAAGATACTGGCGGTATCTAAAAACCTGGAAATCAGCAGCCCAAAAGGCCACCTCCCTCCTAAGGGAAAAGGACCCCACGTGGTGATCCTAACCACCAACCATGCCCTGAAGTTGCAGGGTTCGCTCCGTGGGCACACCGACCTCGAGTGAGGAGGCCCTCCAACTCCAACATCCAGAGAGATAACCGGGGGCAACAGGGCACCATGACGACTCGTGTGAACATCACTTGACCTGGAGTTTCTCTCATAAAACAACAAGAGTGTGTCCCAAAAGAGTAGACTACTGCTTGCAGGACTTACTGCACCCAGAGGGGAGCTAATAATCTTGGCGGGGGAACAGTATACCACACTGTCACCATAGAAAAGCCTACAGACACCGTGATGATGGTGGCCAATAAGACCGGCTGGACTCCTGTTTACTTCAAAAGGCTGTTGACTCAGTAGCCATCATGGTCCTTGATCACCACTGACCCTGGACTGTCTGGGAGTTGAGCGGGCAGGGCTCTGACACCTGGTGCTGTTTGTACGTTAATTCAGGAGCCTAATTGAAGAAAGCGCAGACTACTGGTCAGAGCATCTAGGCTGGCAGAGACGGTCAGCCTAAGGTGGCCGAACAAATGTGGGGCGGGGTGAAACCGGCCCCCACAGCGTCTCTGCACATCTCTTTCCTGGACCCTTAAAGGTCATTAGAATCTATAACACTTCCAATGCTGGTGCTCAGGTGGACGAGCAGGGAGGCAGGGGTCCTGGGGACAATCAACGTCACCGGGAGGCTGCTGGGGAGAAGCTCTGACCCTCGCCCCAGGGTATGAGGGCTCCCAACTCAGCACTCAGCAGTTACAGAAGAAGGGTCTGCACCCTCAGCACTCCAAGAATGAGGAACGGGACAAAAGGCAGAGGAGGGGTTTGTCCCCAGCAAAGCCCATTAAAAATCCCTGGGAGATAAAAATAGAATCTGGGCAATAAAGTCAAGTCTAACCTTTTTTATCCTTTGTGCTTTGTCTAATTTCACGTGCTCCTAGGGTCCCGCATGCAGAGGTTCCACACCCGGCACTTCAGACCAGATTTCCTAGTGCAGAATGGCTGGGTCGACACCTCAGCTCCTGGGGCCCAGTGCAGACTCCACGATATAGAGCCTGAGCTACAGCCAACCCGGCCCTCGAGAGCTCCGCCGCCTCCCTCCCTCCCACTGACTCTGACAGGATCTCTACACAGCAGCCCAGCCCACAGCCCACGGGGTAGTGCATGCTCTCACCTCTCCATTCTCTGATCAAAATATAAAGTTTCCTTTGCTTGTGAACCAAACTCAGTCTCGATCTGTTGGCCCCAATGACACTGGGCAGGGGGACACTTGTTGGGGTCCACTCTGGAGGATCAGTAACAGAAATTGAGACTATTGTAACCTCAATGAACAGATGTGTGAGCCAAACTGTAGTTAACATAGAACAGTGTATAAGGCTCGGGTAAAATAAGATGTTTTTAACACTTCCATTTGATATTTCCATCACTTTTTATAAGCAAGTTCAGTGAAAAGGTTTGTCTTATTTGTCAGGTCAATATTAGAGAAACGAAGTGATTTCTTTCCAAGGATGTACAGCTAATAATCTTGGTTAAACCTTCAATCTTGTTTTAAATGCTTTTCCATTGAAAATGATACCTCTCTTTCAGCTCCCCCATTTCTGAGAAGTATAAAATCTTATAATTTATTATTACCAAAGGGGAAAGGTGGGAGGAGGGATAAATTAACAGTTTGGAATGAACACATACACACTGCTATGTATAAAATAGATCATCAACAAGGAACTACTGTATAGCACAGGGAACTACACTCAACATTTTGCAATAACCTATAAGGGGAAATAATCTGAAAAAGAATAGATATTTTTATTGACATCATCTATCAATGACAGTTAAAGTGTAGCCTAAGGGAAGCTGGTGGTGAGTGCTTCTGACCCTGAAGACTTCAATCATCTAAAGTTTGGACTCTGCCTACTTCCCAAGGCCCTTAATGAACATATGTGTAGCTGTAGCTTAAAAACTTCCCCAGTTTGGGTTTCGGGGAGACACTGATTTTGAAAAAGCCCTGGTGTTCTCCTTACATGAATGGGACTCTTCCTACTGCTAAAACATGTCTATCACACCCAGAGGATGGTATACCGTCTGATCGGGAAGAGTTTGGAAAAGGCATCTCATCTCCTCATCTCCTGGTGCTCGGGTTCACCCCTCCAGCATCTTTACTAACAGTCTCCCCACTTGGAGATGTCAGCACTGTCAACATCCTGTTGCGTACAGTTTGGAATTTGTCCAGAGGATGAAGCGGAAAGATGAGGAACAATGAGAGACAAGTCCTAGGTGTTCAGACAGGCACATGTCACTCTAATTTCCAATCAGGAAGACGAATTGACCAAAGGCTAGGGTTGCCCATGGAAACAGTATAGGGCTTGAGGAAATCCCGCTGCTTTGTGGCCAGTTCCCATAAACACGAGTTGAACAATGGAACTCAGGGGCAGTAAAATTCACAAAACTGCAGAGTTGAAAATATCCATCACTGAAAAATGTCTTGAGGAAAGTCAGAGAAAAGGACTTGTAAGCAAGGGAGAATGGCAGGAAAGGGATTTGAGGAGGTAGAAAGGACTCACCATTAAGCACAAGAAAAGGAGCTGAACATTGCCAACATTGCAGTTGGCCAAAAAGGGTGTATGCGTTCTTTTCTGTATATATTCAAGAAAAGGGCATACACTTTTTTAGCCAACCAAACAGGTGGGCACTGGAAGTCAATACTACAAAAGATATCACTTCGCATCAGTCAGAAGAGCCATCCTCATAAAGCGTAAACAACAGAAATGCAGGACAGGGCAACGAGAAGAGGGAGCCCTGTGAGACTTATAGTGGAAATGTATATTGCCAACGGCCATTCTGGAGAAGTGTATTGTGTTTACTAAAGCATCTAAAAAATGAGCTACAGAGCATAGGGCACTTGCACTCATGGGCGTATATCTTGGGAAAAACAAAAATCGAGAGGACACAGGCACCCCAATGTTTACCCCCTCTTTGTTTAAAAGATCCTCGACTAGGATATAACTTAAATGTCTCTGGAGGGAAAAAATGGATAGAGATGTGGTACTTAGGTAGAGTGGAATATTATTCAGCCTGGAAATCAATGAAATATGGCCAGTTGTAACAACTCCGGAGGAGTTACGTATGATCATTCTAAGTGACAGAATTCAAAAAGAAAAAGACACATATCATAAGATATCACTTAAAGGTGGAATCCAAAATGGCTACACATGAAATAAATTACAAAACAAAAACATAGTCAAATATGTAGAAAACACGCATAAGGCTGCTAAACGGGAAAGGTGGGGAGGGGTGAGGCATCATCCAGGAGGTTGAAATTAGCAAAGATACCATTCCAAATACCAAACTGATAATCAACAAGGCCTACACGGTAGCTAAAAGAACTGCACTCAGCACACTCAAGTCACCGGAAAAGAATATATACGACTGGTAAGAATCTGAAAAAGAATTTACTGATGTCTCTCTGTACGTGAATCAAGTGGATGTACAGCAGCAAGAAACAGAGCTTTGAAAATCAGCTGTAACCAATATAGTAATAAATTGAAAAAAATAAACGACAGAGAGACAGAGAAAACCTCTTACAACTTTTCCTCAGGGACGGTGATGCAACATGGATTGAACACATCTAGACCCACAGCAGGATGAGACATAAGGCTGGAAACTGTTTGCGCTAAGAGAAATGTGAGGTTGGGTGAGGAAATGCACACCCTTTAAAGTAATACTACCTGGTACCCATTCAATGGGTCCCAAATCTGCAGGTTCAAGGGATCTTCCTACAGCTAAAACATGCATGGAAAACCCAGAGGACTGTACACCATGTGATCGGGAGATGTGTCTAAAATGCACCTCATTTATCCTCTCCTGGTGCTCCTGTTCACCATTCCAGCCACGCTACTTAGAATCTCCCCACTTGGAGAATCAGCACATTTAAACTTCTGTTTCACACATTTTGCAAATTGTGAGGAGGATGAACGTGAAGAGGGGGAACCAATGAGAGAAGAGTTGTAGGGGTTTGGACGGGCACATATCACTCTAATTTCCCATTAAGAATAAGAATTAAAGAAAGGCTCAGCCTGCCTCGCCGGAGCCAAAATAGGGCCTGAAGCAATCCTGCGGGTTTGAGGCCAGCTCACAAAAGAGCAACTTAAAAAATGGAGCTCAGGGTCACTGCAATTCACAAACCTGCAGAGTTATAAATGAAAACTAACATCCAAAAATATGTTGAGGTAAGGCAAAGAAGAGGATCTGAATGCAAGACAGAATTGCAAGAAACAGATTTCAAGAGATAGATTGGACTCGTCTTTAACGCACATGAAAAGCGGCAGAATTTCGACAATGATGCAGTTGGCCCAAAAGGGCGTATGCGTTTTTTCCTGATTATATCCAGGAAAAAACGCATACGCACTTTATGGGCAACGAAGCAAGCAAGCAATGCAAATGTGCACAACAAAGAAGTCTCACTTCCCCCCGGTCAAAAGGGCCATCCTAAAAAATTGTAAAAACCAGAAATGCAGGACAGGCCATGGAGAACAGGGAGCCTTTATACGCTGATGGGCAGTGTGTGAACTGCCGAGAGCCACTCTGGAGAAGTGTATGGTGGTTCCTAAATCATCTAAAAAACAGAGCTACAGAGCATAGGACACTTCCAATCATGGGAGTATATCTAGGGAAGTCTAAAAATCAACAAGACACAAGCACACCACAGTTTAGGGCTACTCTGTTTACAAGAACCTCAACTTCAGTACACCTTAAATATCCCAGGAAAGAGAACAATGGATAAAGAAGATGTGGTACTTATGTACAATGGAATATCTCTTCACCATGAAATCAATGTAATAAGGCTAGTAGAAGGATAAAGAGTGGATTTAGGTCCGATAATACTACTTGAAATAAGTCAAACAGAAAAAGAAACATATCATAAGATATCACTTATAGAGGGAGGGTAAATATGGCTGCACAAGAAATGAATTACAGAACAGAACAGTGTCTCACATTTAGAAAACACACTTATGTCAGCTTAAGGGGAAAGGAGAGGTGGGGTGATGCATAAAACCAGAGTTTGAAATTAGCACAGATACCGTTCAATAAACCAAATAGGTATTAGACAAGATCTACACCTTGCTCAATGAACTGGCCTCAACACACCCTATACACCGCAGAGAAATATATCTGAGGAATAAGAATCTTAAAACCCATGTATTGATATATCTCCATAAGGGAATCAAGTGTGTGCAGAGCGGCACAAACACAGCAGTGAAAAGGAGCTAAACCCCATTATAGAAATAAATTTTAAAAACAAAACGCTGAAACAATGAAAGAGAGAAAAATTCTTACAAAATTCGCTCAGGGGCTGTGATGCAACCTGGATTGACCACATATAAACCCACAGCTGGATAAGACATAAGGCTGGACACTTGGGGCTGAGAGGATTGGTGAGCTTTGGTGAGCAACTGCCGAAAGTTTAATGCAATACTTCATGCTACTCAGTCCAAGGGTCCCAACACTCCAGGTTGAAGGGAATCTTCCTACAGCTAAACCATGCTTGGGAAACCCAACGACTGGTATACCATATGATCGAGAAAGGTTTCTAAAACGCACCTCATTTTTCCTCTCCTGGGGCTCCGGATCGACATTCCAGCCGCTTTACTAACAACATCCCCACATGGAGTCAATGCCTTTAAGTTCTGGTATCGCACAGTCTGCAGTTAGTGCAGAGGATGAATGGGAATAGGGGGAACCAGTGAGAAACTAGCTGTAGCGGTTTCAATGGGCACATGTCACTCTAATATCACATCAGTAAGAAGAATTAACCAAAAGCACAGCAAGGTGCCCCAGAAGAAAAACAGGGCTTCGAGGAATCCTGTGGTTATGGGGCAAGACCACAAAAATAAGAGCTAAAAAATGGAGCTAAAGGCCACTGCAATTCAAAAACCTGCAGAGTTATAAAGGCCACCTATTTTTAAAAAATATATTGAGGTAAGGCTATGAAGAGGCATTGAAAGCAAGGCAGAATTGCAGGAAACCGATTTCAGGAGGTAGACTGGAATTGCATTGAAAGCATACGAAGAGAGTCAGAAACTCGACAATGATGCACTTGGCCAAAAAGGGCGTATGCGTTTTTTCCTGAATATATTCAGGAAAAAACGCATACGCCCTTTTTGGCCAACCAAGCAAGCTTGCAAAGGAAATCTGCACTACAATGAAGTCTCACTTCCACCTGGTCAAAAGGGCCATCTGAAAAAAGTGTAAAATCCATAAAGGCACGACAAACCATGGAGAACTGGGAGCCTTCTTATGCTGATGGGCGGGATGTAAATTGCCAACAGCCACTCTGGAGAAGTGTATGGTGTTTCCTGAAACATCTAAAAAACAAAGCAACAGAGCGTAGGGCACTTGAACTTATGGTCCTATAGCTTAGGGAAATTAAAATCAAAAAGACACAGCCACCCCAAAGTTTGGGACGCCTCTGTTTACAAGAACCTCGTTTACGGTACAAGTTCAATATCACAGAAAGTGAAAAATGGATAAAGAACTTGTGGTACTTACGTACAATGCAATATCACTCAGCAATGAAATCTATGTCATCAGGCCCGTAGCAGCATAATGAGTGGATTCAGGTATGATGATTCGAACTGAAATAAGTCACACAGAAAAGAAATATCATAAGATATCAGTAATACACAGAATGTGAACTTGGCTACACATGAACTGAATTACAAAACAGAACAGTGTCTCAAGTTTAGAAAACCAGCTTATGCTTGCTTAAGGGTAAAGGTGAGTTGGGGTGCTGCATAAAACCAGAGATTGAAATGAGCACAGATAAAGTTCCTTAAGCCAAATATGGAATAGACAAGAGCTACTCCTTGCTCAACGAAATGGACTCAACACCCCATATTAAACGCCTAAGAATGTACCTGACTAGTAAGTATCTTAAAACCTATGGATTGCTATGTCTCCGAAAGAGAATCAAGCATGTGTACAGGGTCATAAACGCAGCAGTGATAGGATTGGAGAGGTTCGGTGAGCAAATGAAGACCCTTTGAAGTCATATTGCATGGTACCCATACCACGGGTTTCAACTACCCAGGTTTAAGGTATTCTTCCTTCAGCTAAAACATGCATGTGGAACCTAGAGTATGATCAACCATGTGATCGGGAGACGTGTTCAAATATGTCTCAGTTTTCGTACCCTGGTACTCGGGTGCAACATTCCAGACGCTTTACTAACACTCTCCCGACTTGGAGAGTCAGCGCCTTTAACCTCCTGTTTGACCCAGTTTGCAATTTCTGTGGAAGATGAACAGGAATAGCGAGAACCAATGAGAGGCTAGCTGGAGGTGTCTGGATGGGCAAATTTAACTCTCATTTCCCACCAGGAAGAGGAATTAACCAAAGGCTCAGCGTGCCGTGCCGGAACCAGATTAGGGCCTGAAGCCATCCTGCGGTGTTGCGGCCAGCTCAAAACAAAGCGAGTTGAAGAAAGGAGCTCAGGGGCACTGTAATTCACAAACCTGCAGAGTTATAAATGACAGCTATCGTCCAAAAATAGACTGAAGTAAGGCTGCCAAGAGGACTTGAAAGCGGGGCAGAATTGCAGGAAACCGATTTCAGGAGGTAGACTGGAATTGCATTGAAAGCATAGGAAAAGAGGCAGAACGTCCACAATGATGCACTTGGCCAAAAAGGGCGTATGCGTTTTTTCCTGAATATATTCAGGAAAAAACGCATACGCCCTTTTTGGCCAACCAAGCAAGCTTGCAAAGGAAATCTGCACTACAATGAAGTCTCACTTCCCCCCGGTCAAAAGGGCCATCTGAAAAAAGTGTAAAATCCAGAAAGGCAGGACAGGCCATGGAGAACTGGGAGCCTTGTTATGCTGATGGGCGAGATGTAAATTGCCAACAACCACTCGGGAGAAGTGTATGGTGTTTCCTGAAACATCTAAAAAACAAAGCAACAGAACCTAGGGCACTTCCACTTATGGTCCTATAGCTTAGGGAAATTAAAATCAAAAAGACACAGCCACCCCAAAGTTTGGAACGGCTCTGTTTACAAGAACCTCGTTTACAGTACAAGTTCAACATCGCAGAAAGTGAAAAATGGAGAAAGAAGTTGTGGTATTTACTTACAAAGCAATATCACTCAGCAATGAAATCTGTGTCATCAAGCCCTTAGCAGCACAATGAGTGGATAAAGGTATGATGATTCTAACTGAAATAAGTCACACAGAAAAAGAAACATCATAAGATATCAGTAATACACGGAATGGAAACTTGGCTACACAGGAACTGAGTTACAGAACAGAACAGGGTCTCAAATTTAGAAAACCAACTTATGCTTGCTTAAGGGTAAAGGTGAGTTGGGGTGCTGCATAAAACCAGAGATTGAAATGAGCACAGATAAAGTTCCTTAAGCCAAATATGGAATAGACAAGAGCTACTCCTTGCTCAACGAAATGGACTCAACACCGCATATTAAACGCCTAAGAATGTACCTGACTAGTAAGTATCTTAAAACCTATGGATTGCTATGTCTCCGAAAGAGAATCAAGCATGTGTACAGGGGCATAAACGCAGCAGTGATAGGCTTGGAGAGGTTCGTGAGCAAATGAAGACCCTTTGAAGTCATATTGCATGGTACCCATTACACGGGTCTCAACATTCCAGGTTTAAGCTATTCTTCCTTCAGCTAAAACATGCATGTGGAACCCAGAGTATGATCAACCATGTGAACGGGAGACGTGTTCAAATATGTCTCAGTTTTCCTCCCCTGGTACTCGGGTGCAACATTCCAGACGCTTTACTAACACTCTCCCGACTTGGAGAGTCAGTGCCTTTAACCTCCTGTTTGGCCCAGTTTGCAATTTCTGCGGAAGATGAACAGGAATAGCGAGAATCAATGAGAGGCTAGCTGGAGGTGTCTGAACGGGCAAATTTAACTCTCATTTCCCACCAGGAAGAGGAATTAACCAAAGGCTCAGCGTGCCGTGCCGGAACCAGATTAGGGCCTGAAGCCATCCTGCGGTGTTGCGGCCAGCTCACAAGAAAGCGAGTTGAAGAAAGGAGCTCAGGGGCACTGTAATTCACAAACCTGCAGAGTTATAAATGACAGCTATTGTCCAAAAATAGACTGAAGTAAGGCTGCCAAGAGGACTTGAAAGCGGGGCAGAATTGCAGGAAACCGATTTCAGGAGGTAGACTGGAATTGCATTGAAACCATAGGAAAAGAGGCAGAACGTCCACAATGATGCACTTGGCCAAAAAAGGTGTATGCGTTTTTTCCTGAATATATTCAGGAAAAAACGCATACGCCCTTATCGGCCAACCAAGCAAGCTTGCAAAGGAAATCTGCACTACAATGAAGTCTCACTTCCCCCCGGTCAAAAGGGCCATCAGAATAAAGTGTAAAATCCAGAAAGGCAGGACAGGCCATGGAGAACTGGGAGCCTTGTTATGCTGATGGGCGGGATGTAAATTGCCAACAACCACTGGGGAGAAGTGTATGGTGTTTCTTGAAACATCTAAAAAACAAAGCAACAGAACCCAGGGCACTTCCACTTATGGTCCTATAGCTTAGGGAAATTAAAATCAAAAAGACACAGCCACCCCAAAGTTTGGAACGGCTGTGTTTACAAGAACCTCGTTTACAGTACAAGTGCAACATCGCAGAAAGTGAAAAATGGATAAAGAAGTTGTGGTATTTACTTACAAAGCAATATCACTCAGCAATGAAATCTGTGTCATCAGGCCCTTAGCAGCACAATGAGTGGATTCAGGTATGATGATTCTAACTGAAATAAGTCACACAGAAAAAGAAACATCATAAGATATCAGTAATACACGGAATGGAAACTTGGCTACACAGGAACTGAATTACAGAACAGAACAGGGTCTCAAATTTAGAAAACCAACTTATTCTTGCTTAAGGGTAAAGGTGAGTTGGGGTGCTGCATAAAACCAGAGATTGAAATGAGCACAGATAAAGTTCCTTAAGCCAAATATGGAATAGACAAGAGCTACTCCTTGCTCAACGAAATGGACTCAACACCCCATATTAAACGCCTAAGAATGTACCTGACTAGTAAGTATCTTAAAACCTATGGATTGCTATGTCTCCGAAAGAGAATCAAGCATGTGTACAGGGGCATAAACGCAGCAGTGATAGGATTGGAGAGGTTCGGTGAGCAAATGAAGACCCTTTGAAGTCATATTGCATGGTACCCATACCACGGGTTTCAACTACCCAGGTTTAAGGTATTCTTCCTTCAGCTAAAACATGCATGTGGAACCTAGAGTATGATCAACCATGTGATCGGGAGACGTGTTCAAATATGTCTCAGTTTTCCTCCCCTGGTACTCGGGTGCAACATTCCAGACGCTTTACTAACACTCTCCCCACTTGGAGAGTCAGCGCCTTTAACCTCCTGTTTGGCCCAATTTGCAATTTCTGTGGAAGATGAACAGGAATAGCGAGAACCAATGAGAGACTAGCTGGAGGTGTCTGGACGGGCATATTTAACTCTCATTTCCCACCAGGAAGAGGAAATAACCAAAGGCTCAGCGTGCCGTACCGGAACCAGATTAGGGCCTGAAGCCATCCTGCGGTGTTGCGGCCAGCTCAAAAGAAAGCGAGTTGAAGAAAGGAGCTCAGGGGCACTGTAATTCACAAACCTGCAGAGTTATAAATGACAGCTATCGTCCAAAAATAGACTGAAGTAAGGCTGCCAAGAGGACTTGAAAGCGGGGCAGAATCGCAGGAAACCGATTTCAGGAGGTAGACTGGAATTACATTGAAAGCATAGGAAAAGAGGCAGAACGTCCACAATGATGCACTTGGCCAAAAAGGGCGTATGCGTTTTTTCCTGAATATATTCAGGAAAAAACGCATACGCCCTTTTTGGCCAACCAAGCAAGCTTGCAAAGAAAATCTGCACTACAATGAAGTCTCACTTCCCCCCGGTCAAAAGGGCCATCTGAAAAAAGTGTAAAATCCAGAAAGGCAGGACAGGCCATGGAGAACTGGGAGCCTTGTTATGCTGATGGGCGTGATGTAAATTGCCAACAACCACTCGGGAGAAGTGTATGGTGTTTCCTGAAACATCTAAAAAACAAAGCAACAGAACCTAGGGCACTTCCACTTATGGTCCTATAGCTTAGGGAAATTAAAATCAAAAAGACACAACCACCCCAATGTTTGGAACGGCTCTGTTTACAAGAACCTCGTTTACAGTACAAGTTCAACATCGCAGAAAGTGAAAAATGGAGAAAGAAGTTGTGGTATTTACTTACAAAGCAATATCACTCAGCAATGAAATCTATGTCATCAGGCCCTTAGCAGCACAATGAGTGGATTCAGGTATGATGATTCTAACTGATATAAGTCACACAGAAAAAGAAACATCATAAGATATCAGTAATACACAGAATGTAAACTTGGCTACACAGGAACTGAATTACAGAACAGAACAGTGTCTCAAATTTAGAAAACCAACTTATGCTTGCTTAAGGGTAAAGGTGAGATGGGGTGCTGCATAAAACCAGAGATTGAAATGAGCACAGATAAAGTTCCTTAAGTCAAATATGGAATAGACAAGACCTACTCCTTGCTCAACGAAATGGACTCAACACCGCATATTAAACGCCTAAGTATGTACCTGACTAGTAAGTATCTTAAAACCTATGGATTGCTATGTCTCCGAAAGAGAATCAAGCATGTGTACAGGGGCATAAACGCAGCAGTGATAGGATTGGAGAGGTTCGGTGAGCAAATGAAGACCCTTTGAAGTCATATTGCATGGTACCCATTTCACTGGTCTTAACTCTCCAGGTTTAAGGTATTCTTCCTTCAGCTAAAATATGCATGTGGAACCCAAGTATGATCAACCATGTGAACGGGAGACGTGTTAAAATATGTCTCAGTTTTCCTCCCCTGGTACTTGGGTGCAACATTCCAGACGCTTTACTAACACTCTCCCCACTTGGAGAGTCAGCGCCTTCAACCTCCTGTTTGGCCCAGTTTGCAATTTCTGCGGAAAATGAACAGGAATAGCGAGAACCAATGAGAGATTAGCTGGAGGTGTCTGGACGGGCAAATTTAACTCTCATTTCCCACCAGGAAGAGGAAATAACCAAAGGCTCAGCGTGCCGTGCCGGAAACAGATTAGGACCTGAAGCCATCCTGCGGTGTGGCGGCCAGGTCACAAGAAAGCAAGTTGAAGAAAGGAGCTCAGGGGCACTGTAATTCACAAACCTGCAGAGTTATAAATGACAGCTATCGTCCAAAAATAGACTGAAGTAAGGCTGCCAAGAGGACTTGAAAGCGGGGCAGAATTGCAGGAAACCGATTTCAGGAGGTAGACTGGAATTGCATTGAAAGCATAGGAAAAGAGGCAGAACGTCCACAATGATGGACTTGGCCAAAAAGGGCGTATGCGTTTTTTCCTGAATATATTCAGGAAAAAACGCATACGCCCTTTTTGGCCAAACAAGCAAGCTTGCAAACGAAATCTGCACTACAATGAAGTCTCACTTCCCCCCGGTCAAAAGGGCCATCTGAAAAAAGTGTAAAATCCAGAAAGGCAGGACAGGCCATGGAGAACTGGGAGCCTTGTTATGCTGATGGGCGGGATGTAAATTGCCAACAACCACTGGGGAGAAGTGTATGGTGTTTCCTGAAACATCTAAAAAACAAAGCAACAGAACCTAGGGCACTTCCACTTATGGTCCTATAGCTTAGGGAAATTAAAATCGAAAAGACACAGCCACCCCAAAGTTTGGAACGGCTCTGTTTACAAGAACCTCGTTTACAGTACAAGTTCAACATCGCAGAAAGTGAAAAATGGATAAAGAAGTTGTGGTATTTACTTACAAAGCAATATCACTCAGCAATGAAATCTGTGTCATCAGGCACTTAGCAGCACAATGAGTGGATTCACGTATGATGATTATAACTGAAATAAGTCACACAGAAAAAGAAACATCATAAGATATCAGTAATACACGGAATGTAAACTTGGCTACACAGGAACTGAATTACAGAACAGAACAGGGTCTCAAATTTAGAAAACCAACTTATGCTTGCTTAAGGGGAAAGGTGAGTTGGGGTGCTGCATAAAACCAGAGATTGAAATGAGCACAGATAAAGTTCCTTAAGCCAAATATGGAATAGACAAGAGCTACTCCTTGCTCAACGAAATGGACTCAACACCGCATATTAAACGCCTAAGAATGTACCTGACTAGTAAGTATCTTAAAACCTATAGATTGCTATGTCTCCAAAAGAGAATCAAGCAAGTGTACAGGGGCATAAACGCAGCAGTGATAGGAATGGAGATGTTCGGTGAGCAAATGAAGACCCTTTGAAGTCATATTGCATGGTACCCATTCCACGGGTTTCAACTACCCAGGTTTTAGGTATTCTTCCTTCAGCTAAACATGCATGTGGAACCCAGAGTATGATCAACCATGTGATCGGGAGACGTGTTCAAATATGTCTCATTTTTCCTCCCCTGGTACTCGGGTGCAACATTCCAGACGCTTTACTAACACTCTCCCCACTTGGAGAGTAGCGCCTTTAACCTCCTGTTTGGCCCAGTTTGCAATTTCTGCGGAAGATGAACAGGAATAGCGAGAACCAATGAGAGGCTAGCTGGAGGTGTCTGGATGGGCAAATTTAACTCTCATTTCCCACCAGGAAGAGGAAATAACGAAAGGCTCAGCGTGCCGTACCGGAACCAGATTAGGGCCTGAAGCCATCCTGCGGTGCTGCGGCCAGCTCAAAAGAAAGCGAGTTGAAGAAAGGAGCTCAGGGGCACTGTAATTCACAAACCTGCAGAGTTATAAATGTCAGCTATCGTCCAAAAAGTAGACTGAAGTAAGGCTGCCAAGAGGACTTGAAAGCGGGGCAGAATTGCAGGAAACCGATTTCAGGAGGTAGACTGGAATTGCATTGGAAGCATAGGAAAAGAGGCAGAACGTCCACAATGATGCACTTGGCCAAAAAGGGCGTATGCGTTTTTTCCTGAATATATTCAGGAAAAAACGCATACGCCCTTTTTGGCCAAACAAGCAAGCTTGCAAAGGAAATCTGCACTACAATGAAGTCTCACTTCCCCCCGGTCAAAAGGGCCTTCTGAAAAAAGTGTAAAATCCAGAAAGGCAGGACAGGCCATGGAGAACTGGGAGCCTTGTTATGCTGATGGGCGGGATGTAAATTGCCAACAGAGACTCTGGAGAAGTGTATGGTGTTCCCTATAACATCTAAAAAACAAAGCAACAGAACCTAGGGCACTTCCACTTATGGTCCTATAGCTTAGGGAAATTAAAATCAAAAAGACACAGCCACCCCAAAGTTTGGAACGGCTGTGTTTACAAGAACCTCGTTTACAGTACAAGTTCAACATCGCAGAAAGTGAAAAATGGATAAAGAAGTTGTGGTATTTACTTACAAAGCAATATCACTCAGCAATGAAATCTGTGTCATCAGGCCCTTAGCAGCACAATGAGTGGATTCAGGTATGATGATTCTAACTGAAATAAGTCACAAAGAAAAAGAAACATCATAAGATATCAGTAATACACGGAATGGAAACTTGGCTACACAGGAACTGAATTACAGAACAGAACAGGGTCTCAAATTTAGAAAACCAACTTATGCTTGCTTAAGGGTAAAGGTGGGTTGGGGTGCTGCATAAAACCAGAGATTGAAATGAGCACAGATAAAGTTCCTTAAGTCAAATATGGAATAGACAAGAGCTACTCCTTACTCAAAGAAATGGACTCAACACCGCATATTAAACGCCTAAGAATGTACCTGACTAGTAAGTATCTTAAAACCTATGGATTGCTATGTCTCCGAAAGAGAATCAAGCACGTGTACAGGGGCATAAACGCAGCAGTGATAGGATTGGAGAGGTTCGGTGAGCAAATGAAGACCCTTTGAAGTCATATTGCATGGTACCCATTCCACGGGTTTCAATTACCCAGGTTTTAGGTATTCTTCCTTCAGCTAAAACATGCATGTGGAACCCAGAGTATGATCAACCATGTGATCGGGAGACGTGTTCAAATATGTCTCAGTTTTCGTACCCTGGTACTCGGGTGCAACATTCCAGATGCTTTACTAACACTCTCCCCACTTGGAGAGTCAGCACCTTTAACCTCCTGTTTGGCACAGTTTGCAAATTCTGCGGAAGATGAACAGGAATAGCGAGAACCAATGAGAGGCTAGGTGGAGGTGTCTGGACGGGCAAATTTAACTCTCATTTCCCACCAGGAAGAGGAAATAACCAAAGGCTCAGCGTGCCTGCCGGAACCAGATTAGGGCCTGAAGCCATCCTGCCGTGTTGCGGCCAGCTCAAAACAAAGCGAGTTGAAGAAAGGAGCTCAGGGGCACTGTAATTCACAAACCTGCAGAGTTATAAATGACAGCTATCGTCCAAAAATATACTGAAGTAAAGCTGCCAAGAGGACTTGAAAGCGGGGCAGAATTGCAGGAAACCGATTTCAGGAGGTAGACTGGAATTGCATTGAAAGCATAGGAAAAGAGGCAGAACGTCCACAATGATGCACTTGGCCAAAAAGGGCGTATGCGTTTTTTCCTGAATATATTCAGGAAAAAACGCATACGCCCTTTTTGGCCAACCAAGCAAGCTTGCAAAGGAAATCTGCACTACAAGGAAGTCTCACTTCCCCCCGGTCAAAAGGGCCATCTGAAAAAAGTGTAAAATCCAGAAAGGCAGGACAGGCCATGGAGAACTGGGAGCCTTGTTATGCTGATGGGCGGGATGTAAATTGCCAACAACCACTCGGGAGAAGTGTATGGTGTTTCCTGAAACATCTAAAAAACAAAGCAACAGAACCTAGGGCACTTCCACTTATGGTCCTATAGCTTAGGGAAATTAAAATCAAAAAGACACAGCCACCCCAAAGTTTGGAACGGCTCTGTTTCCAAGAACCTCATTTACAGTACAAGTTCAACATCGCAGAAAGTGAAAAATGGATAAAGAAGTTGTGGTATTTACTTACAAAACAATATCACTCAGCAATGAAATCTGTGTCATCAGGCCCTTAGCAGCACAATGAGTGGATTCAGGTATGATGATTCTAACTGAAATAAGTCACACAGAAAAAGAAACATCATAAGATATCAGTAATACACGGAATAGAAACTTGGCTACACAGGAACTGAATTACAGAACAGAACAGGGTCTCAAATTTAGAAAACCAACTTGTGCTTGCTTAAGGATAAAGGTGAGTTGGGGTGCTGTATAAAACCAGAGATTGAAATGAGCACAGATAAAGTTCCTTAAGCCAAATATGGAATAGACAAGTGCTACTCCTTGCTCAACGAAATGGACTCAACACCGCATATTAAACGCCTAAGAATGTACCTGACTAGTAAGTATCTTAAAACCTATGGATTGCTATGTCTCCGAAAGAGAATCAAGCATGTGTACAGGGGCATAAACGCAGCAGTGATAGGATTGGAGAGGTTCGGTGAGCAAATGAAGACCCTTTGAAGTCATATTGCATGGTACCCATTACACGAGTCTTAACTCTCCAGGTTTAAGGTATTCTTCCTTCAGCTAAAACCTGCATGTGGAACCCAGAGTATGATCAACCATGTGATCGGGAGACGTGTTCAAATATTTCTCAGTTTTCCTCCCCTGGTACTCGGGTGCAACATTCCAGACGCTTTACTAACACTCTCCCGACTTGGAGAGTCAGCGCCTTTAACCTCCTGTTTGGCCCAGTTTGCAATTTCTGCGGAAGATGAACAGGAATAGCGAGAACCAATGAGAGCCTAGCTGGAGGTGTCTGGACGGGCAAATTTAACTCTCATTTCCCACCAGGAAGAGGAAATAACCAAAGGCTCAGCGTGCCTGCCGGAACCAGATTAGGGCCTGAAGCCATCCTGCCGTGTTGCGGCCAGCTCAAAAGAAAGCGAGTTGAAGAAAGGAGCTCAGGGGCACTGTAATTCACAAACCTGCAGAGTTATAAATGACAGCTATCGTCCAAAAATATACTGAAGTAAAGCTGCCAAGAGGACTTGAAAGCGGGGCAGAATTGCAGGAAACCGATTTCAGGAGGTAGACTGGAATTGCATTGAAAGCATAGGAAAAGAGGCAGAACGTCCACAATGATGCACTTGGCCAAAAAGGGCGTATGCGTTTTTTCCTGAATATATTCAGGAAAAAACGCATACGCCCTTTTTGGCCAACCAAGCAAGCTTGCAAAGCAAATCTGCACTACAAGGAAGTCTCACTTCCCCCCGGTCAAAAGGGCCTTCTGAAAAAAGTGTAAAATCCAGAAAGGCAGGACAGGCCATGGAGAACTGGGAGCCTTGTTATGCTGATGGGCGGGATGTAAATTGCCAACAGAGACTCTGGAGAAGTGTATGGTGTTCCCTATAACATCTAAAAAACAAAGCAACAGAACCTAGGGCACTTCCACTTATGGTCCTATAGCTTAGGGAAATTAAAATCAAAAAGACACAGCCACCCCAAAGTTTGGAACGGCTGTGTTTACAAGAACCTCGTTTACAGTACAAGTTCAACATCGCAGAAAGTGAAAAATGGATAAAGAAGTTGTGGTATTTACTTACAAAGCAATATCACTCAGCAATGAAATCTGTGTCATCAGGCCCTTAGCAGCACAATGAGTGGATTCAGGTATGATGATTCTAACTGAAATAAGTCACACAGAAAAAGAAACATCATAAGATATCAGTAATACACGGAATGGAAACTTGGCTACACAGGAACTGAATTACAGAACAGAACAGGGTCTCAAATTTAGAAAACCAACTTATGCTTGCTTAAGGATAAAGGTGAGTTGGGGTGCTGTATAAAACCAGAGATTGAAATGAGCACAGATAAAGTTCCTTAAGCCAAATATGGAATAGACAAGTGCTACTCCTTGCTCAACGAAATGGACTCAACACCGCATATTAAACGCCTAAGAATGTAACTGACTAGTAAGTATCTTAAAACCTATGGATTGCTATGTCTCCGAAAGAGAATCAAGCATGTGTACAGGGGCATAAACGCAGCAGTGATAGGATTGGAGAGGTTCGGTGAGCAAATGAAGACCCTTTGAAGTCATATTGCATGGTACCCATTACACGGGTCTTAACTCTCCAGGTTTAAGGTATTCTTCCTTCAGCTAAAACCTGCATGTGGAACCCAGAGTATGATCAACCATGTGATCGGGAGATGTGTTCAAATATGTCTCAGTTTTCCTCCCCTGGTACTCGGGTGCAACATTCCAGACGCTTTACTAACACTCTCCCGACTTGGAGAGTCAGCGCCTTTAACCTCCTGTTTGGCCCAGTTTGCAATTTCTGCGGAAGATGAACAGGAATAGCGAGAACCAATGAGAGCCTAGCTGGAGGTGTCTGGACGGGCAAATTTAACTCTCATTTCCCACCAGGAAGAGGAAATAACCAAAGGCTCAGCGTGCCTGCCGGAACCAGATTAGGGCCTGAAGCCATCCTGCCGTGTTGCGGCCAGCTCAAAAGAAAGCGAGTTGAAGAAAGGAGCTCAGGGGCACTGTAATTCACAAACCTGCAGAGTTATAAATGACAGCTATCGTCCAAAAATATACTGAAGTAAAGCTGCCAAGAGGACTTGAAAGCGGGGCAGAATTGCAGGAAACCGATTTCAGGAGGTAGACTGGAATTGCATTGAAAGCATAGGAAAAGAGGCAGAACGTCCACAATGATGCACTTGGCCAAAAAGGGCGTATGCGTTTTTTCCTGAATATATTCAGGAAAAAACGCATACGCCCTTTTTGGCCAACCAAGCAAGCTTGCAAAGCAAATCTGCACTACAAGGAAGTCTCACTTCCCCCCGGTCAAAAGGGCCTTCTGAAAAAAGTGTAAAATCCAGAAAGGCAGGACAGGCCATGGAGAACTGGGAGCCTTGTTATGCTGATGGGCGGGATGTAAATTGCCAACAGAGACTCTGGAGAAGTGTATGGTGTTCCCTATAACATCTAAAAAACAAAGCAACAGAACCTAGGGCACTTCCACTTATGGTCCTATAGCTTAGGGAAATTAAAATCAAAAAGACACAGCCACCCCAAAGTTTGGAACGGCTGTGTTTACAAGAACCTCGTTTACAGTACAAGTTCAACATCGCAGAAAGTGAAAAATGGATAAAGAAGTTGTGGTATTTACTTACAAAGCAATATCACTCAGCAATGAAATCTGTGTCATCAGGCCCTTAGCAGCACAATGAGTGGATTCAGGTATGATGATTCTAACTGAAATAAGTCACACAGAAAAAGAAACATCATAAGATATCAGTAATACACGGAATGGAAACTTGGCTACACAGGAACTGAATTACAGAACAGAACAGGGTCTCAAATTTAGAAAACCAACTTATGCTTGCTTAAGGATAAAGGTGAGTTGGGGTGCTGTATAAAACCAGAGATTGAAATGAGCACAGATAAAGTTCCTTAAGCCAAATATGGAATAGACAAGTGCTACTCCTTGCTCAACGAAATGGACTCAACACCGCATATTAAACGCCTAAGAATGTAACTGACTAGTAAGTATCTTAAAACCTATGGATTGCTATGTCTCCGAAAGAGAATCAAGCATGTGTACAGGGGCATAAACGCAGCAGTGATAGGATTGGAGAGGTTCGGTGAGCAAATGAAGACCCTTTGAAGTCATATTGCATGGTACCCATTACACGGGTCTTAACTCTCCAGGTTTAAGGTATTCTTCCTTCAGCTAAAACCTGCATGTGGAACCCAGAGTATGATCAACCATGTGATCGGGAGATGTGTTCAAATATGTCTCAGTTTTCCTCCCCTGGTACTCGGGTGCAACATTCCAGACGCTTTACTAACACTCTCCCGACTTGGAGAGTCAGCGCCTTTAACCTCCTGTTTGGCCCAGTTTGCAATTTCTGCGGAAGATGAACAGGAATAGCGAGAACCAATGAGAGCCTAGCTGGAGGTGTCTGGACGGGCAAATTTAACTCTCATTTCCCACCAGGAAGAGGAAATAACCAAAGGCTCAGCGTGCCTGCCGGAACCAGATTAGGGCCTGAAGCCATCCTGCCGTGTTGCGGCCAGCTCAAAAGAAAGCGAGTTGAAGAAAGGAGCTCAGGGGCACTGTAATTCACAAACCTGCAGAGTTATAAATGACAGCTATCGTCCAAAAATATACTGAAGTAAAGCTGCCAAGAGGACTTGAAAGCGGGGCAGAATTGCAGGAAACCGATTTCAGGAGGTAGACTGGAATTGCATTGAAAGCATAGGAAAAGAGGCAGAACGTCCACAATGATGCACTTGGCCAAAAAGGGCGTATGCGTTTTTTCCTGAATATATTCAGGAAAAAACGCATACGCCCTTTTTGGCCAACCAAGCAAGCTTGCAAAGCAAATCTGCACTACAAGGAAGTCTCACTTCCCCCCGGTCAAAAGGGCCTTCTGAAAAAAGTGTAAAATCCAGAAAGGCAGGACAGGCCATGGAGAACTGGGAGCCTTGTTATGCTGATGGGCGGGATGTAAATTGCCAACAGAGACTCTGGAGAAGTGTATGGTGTTCCCTATAACATCTAAAAAACAAAGCAACAGAACCTAGGGCACTTCCACTTATGGTCCTATAGCTTAGGGAAATTAAAATCAAAAAGACACAGCCACCCCAAAGTTTGGAACGGCTGTGTTTACAAGAACCTCGTTTACAGTACAAGTTCAACATCGCAGAAAGTGAAAAATGGATAAAGAAGTTGTGGTATTTACTTACAAAGCAATATCACTCAGCAATGAAATCTGTGTCATCAGGCCCTTAGCAGCACAATGAGTGGATTCAGGTATGATGATTCTAACTGAAATAAGTCACACAGGAAAAGAAACATCATAAGATATCAGTAATACACGGAATGGAAACTTGGCTACACAGGAACTGAATTACAGAACAGAACAGGGTCTCAAATTTAGAAAACCAACTTATGCTTGCTTAAGGGTAAAGGTGGGTTGGGGTGCTGCATAAAACCAGAGATTGAAATGAGCACAGATAAAGTTCCTTAAGTCAAATATGGAATAGACAAGAGCTACTCCTTACTCAAAGAAATGGACTCAACACCGCATATTAAACGCCTAAGAATGTACCTGACTAGTAAGTGTCTTAAAACCTATGGATTGCTATGTCTCCGAAAGAGAATCAAGCACGTGTACAGGGGCATAAACGCAGCAGTGATAGGATTGGAGAGGTTCGGTGAGCAAATGAAGACCCTTTGAAGTCATATTGCATGGTACCCATTCCACGGGTCTCAACTCTCCAGTTTTAAGGTATTCTTCCTTCAGCTAAAACATGCATGTGGAACCCAGAGTATGATCAACCGTGTGAACGGGAGACGTGTTCAAATATGTCTCAGTTTTCCTCCCCTGGTACACGGATGCAACATTCCAGACGCTTTACTAACACTCTCCCCACTTGGAGAGTCAGCGCCTTTAAAATCCTGTTTGGCCCAGTTTGCAATTTCTGCGCAAGATGAACAGGAATAGGGAGAACCAATGAGAGCCTAGCTGGAGGTGTCTGGACGGGCAAATTTAAGTCTCATTTCCCACCAGGAAGAGTAATTAACCAAAGGCTCAGCGTGCCGTGCCGGAACCAGATTAGGGCCTGAAGCCATCCTGCGGTGTTGCGGCCAGCTCACAAGAAAGCGAGTTGAAGAAAGGATCTCAGGGGCACTGTAATTCACAAACCTGCAGAGTTATAAATGACAGCTATCGTCCAAAAATATACTGAAGTAAGGCTGCCAAGAGGACTTGAAAGCGGGGCAGAATTGCAGGAAACCGATTTCAGGAGGTAGACTGGAATTGCATTGAAAGCATAGGAAAAGAGGCAGAACGTCCACAATGATGCACTTGGCCAAAAAGGGCGTATGCGTTTTTTCCTGAATATATTCAGGAAAAAACGCATACGCCCTTTTTGGCCAACCAAGCAAGCTTGCAAAGGAAATCTGCACTAAAATGAAGTCTCACTTCCCCCCGGTCAAAAGGGCCATCTGAAAAAAGTGTAAAATCCAGAAAGGCAGGACAGGCCATGGAGAACTGGGAGCCTTGTTATGCTGATGGGTGGTTGTAAATTGCCAACAACCACTCGGGAGAAGTGTATGGTGTTTCCTGAAACATCTAAAAAACAAAGCAACAGAGCCTAGGGCACTGCCACTTATGGTCCTATAGCTTAGGGAATTTAAAATCAAAAAGACACAGCCACCCCAAAGTTTGGAACGGCTCTGTTTACAAGAACCTCATTTACAGTACAAGTTCAACATCACAGAAAGTGAAAAATGGATAAAGAAGTTGTGGTATTTACTTACAAAGCAACATCACTCAGCAATGAAATCTGTGTCATCAGGCCCTTAGCAGCACAATGAGTGGATTCAGGTATGATGATTCTAACTGAAATAAGTCACACAGAAAAAGAAACATCATAAGATATCAGTAATACACGGAATGTAAACTTGGCTACACAGGAACTGAGTTACAGAACAGAACAGGGTCTCAAATTTAGAAAACCAACTTATGCTTGCTTAAGGGGAAAGGTGAGTTGGGGTGCTGCATAAAACCAGAGATTGAAATGAGCACAGATAAAGTTCCTTAAGCCAAATATGGAATAGACAAGAGCTACTCCTTGCTCAATGAAATGGACTCAACACCCCATATTAAACGCCTAAGAATGTACCTGACTAGTAAGTATCTTAAAACCTATGGATTGCTATGTCTCCGAAAGAGAATCAAGCATGTGTACAGGGGCATAAACGCAGCAGTGATAGGATTGGAGAGGTTCGGTGAGCAAATGAAGACCCTTTGAAGTCATATTGCATGGTACCCATTCCACGGGTTTCAACTACCCATGTTTAAGGTATTCTTCCTTCAGCTAAAACATGCATGTGGAACCCAGAGTATGATCAACCATGTGATCGGGAGACGTGTTCAAATATGTCTCAGTTTTCCTCCCCTGGTATTCGGGTGCAACATTCCAGACGCTTTACTAACACTCTCCCGACTTGGAGAGTCAGCGCCTTTAACCTCCTGTTTGGCCCAGTTTGCAATTTCTGCGGAAGATGAACAGGAATAGCGAGAACCAATGAGAGACTAGCTGGAGGTGTCTGGATGGGCAAATTTAACTCTCATTTCCCACCAGGAAGAGGAAATAACCAAAGGCTCAGCGCGCCGTGCCGGAACCAGATTAGGGCCTGAAGCCATCCTGCGGTGTTGCGGCCAGCTCAAAAGAAAGCGAGTTGAAGAAAGGAGCTCAGGGGCACTGTAATTCACAAACCTGCAGAGTTATAAATGACAGCTATCGTCCAAATATAGACTGAAGTAAGGCTGTCAAGAGAACTTGAAAGCGGGGCAGAATCGCAGGAAACCGATTTCAGGAGGTAGACTGGAATTGCATTGAAAGCATAGGAAAAGAGGCAGAACGTCCACAATGATGCACTTGGCCAAAAAGGGCGTATGCGTTTTTTCCTGAATATATTCAGGAAAAAACGCATACGCCCTTTTTGGCCAACCAAGCAAGCTTGCAAAGGAAATCTGCACTACAATGAAGTCTCACTTCCCCCCGGTCAAAAGGGCCATCTGAAAAAAGTGTAAAATCCAGAAAAGCAGGACAGGCCATGGAGAACTGGGAGCCTTGTTATGCTGATGGGCGGGATGTAAATTGCCAACAGACACTGGGGAGAAGTGTATGGTGTTTCCTGAAACATCTAAAAAACAAAGCAACAGAGCCTAGGGCACTGCCACTTATGGTCCTATAGCTTAGGGAAATTAAAATAAAAAAGACACAGCCACCCCAAAGTTTGGGACGCCTCTGTTCACAAGAACCTCGTTTACAGTAGAAGTTCAACATCGCAGAAAGTGAAAAATGGATAAAGAAGTTGTGGTATTTACTTACAAAGCAATATCACTCAGCAATGAAATCTATGTCATCAGGCCCTTAGCAGCACAATGAGTGGATTCAGGTATGATGATTCTAACTGAAATAAGTCACACAGAAAAAGAAACATCATAAGATATCAGTAATACACGGAATGTAAACTTGGCTACACAGGAACTGAATTACAGAACAGAACAGGGTCTCAAATTTAGAAAACCAACTTATGCTTGCTTAAGGGGAAAGGTGAGTTGGGGTGCTGCATAAAACCAGAGATTGAAATGAGCACAGATAAAGTTCCTTAAGCCAAATATGGAATAGACAAGAGCTACTCCTTGCTCAACGAAATGGACTCAACACCGCATATTAAACGCCTAAGAATGTACCTGACTAGTAAGTATCTTAAAACCTATGGATTGCTATGTCTCCGAAAGAGAATCAAGCATGTGTACAGGAGCATAAAGGCAGCAGTGATAGGATTGGAGACGTTCGTGAGCAAATGAAGACCCTTTGAAGTCATATTGCATGGTACCCATTCCACGGGTTTCAACTACCCAGGTTTAAGGTATTCTTCCTTCAGCTAAAACATTCATGTGGAACCTAGAGTATGATCAACCATGTTATCGAGAGACGTGTTCAAATATGTCTCAGTTTTCCTCCCCTGGTATTCGGGTGCAACATTCCAGACGCTTTACTAACACTCTCCCCACTTGGAGAGTCAGTCCCTTTAAACTCCTGTTTGGCCCAGTTTACAATTTCTGTGGAAGATGAACAGGAATAGCGAGAATCAATGAGAGACTAGCTGGAGATGTCTGGACAGGCAAATTTAACTCTCATTTCCCACCAGGAAGAGGAAATAACCAAAGGCTCAGCGTGCCGTGCCGGAACCAGATTAGGGCCTGAAGCCATCCTGCGGTGTTGCGGCCAGCTCAAAAGAAAGCGAGTTGAAGAAAGGAGCTCAGGGGCACTGTAATTCACAAACCTGCAGAGTTATAAATGACAGCTATCGTCCAAAAATAGACTGAAGTAAGGCTGCCAAGAGGACTTGAAAGCGGGGCAGAATTGCAGGAAACCGATTTCAGGAGGTAGACTGGAATTGCATTGAAAGCATAGGAAAAGAGGCAGAACGTCCACAATGATGCACTTGGCCAAAAAGGGCGTATGCGTTTTTTCCTGAATATATTCAGGAAAAAACGCATACGCCCTTTTTGGCCAACCAAGCAAGCTTGCAAAGGAAATCTGCACTACAATGAAGTCTCACTTCCCCCCGGTCAAAAGGGCCATCTGAAAAAAGTGTAAAATCCAGAAAGGCAGGACAGGCCATGGAGAACTGGGAGCCTTGTTATGCTGATGGGCGGGATGTAAATTGCCAACAACCACTCGGGAGAAGTGTATGGTGTTTCCTGAAACATCTAAAAAACAAAGCAACAGAGCCTAGGGCACTGCCACTTATGGTCCTATAGCTTAGGGAAATTAAAATAAAAAAGACACAGCCACCCCAAAGTTTGGGACGCCTCTGTTTACAAGAACCTCGTTTACCATACAATTTCAACATCGCAGAAAGTGAAAAATGGATAAAGAAGTTGTGGTATTTACTTACAAAGCAATATCACTCAGCAATGAAATCTGTGTCATCAGGCCCTTAGCAGCACAATGAGTGGATTCAGGTATGATGATTCTAACTGAAATAAGTCACACAGAAAAAGAAACATCATAAGATATCAGTAATACACGGAATGTAAACTTGCCTACACAGGAACTGAATTACAGAACAGAACAGGGTCTCAAATTTAGAAAACCAACTTATGCTTGCTTAAGGGGAAAGGTGAGTTGGGGTGCTGCATAAAACCAGAGATTGAAATGAGCACAGATAAAGTTCCTTAAGCCAAATATGGAATAGACAAGAGCTACTCCTTGCTCAACGAAATGGACTCAACACCGCATATTAAACGCCTAAGAATGTACCTGACTAGTAAGTATCTTAAAACCTATAGATTGCTATGTCTCCGAAAGAGAATGAAGCATGTGTACAGGAGCATAAACGCAGCAGTGATAGGATTGGAGAGGTTCGGTGAGCAAATGAAGACCCTTTGAAGTCATATTGCATGGTACCCATTCCACGGGTGTCAACTACCCAGGTTTTAGTTATTCTTCCTTCAGCTAAAACATGCATGTGGAACACAGAGTATCATCAACCATGTGAACGGGAGAGGTGTTCAAATATGTCTCAGTTTTTCTCCCCTGGTACTCGGGTGCAACATTCCAGACGCTTTACTAACACTCTCCCCACTTTGAGAGTCAGCGCCTTTAACCTCCTGTTTGGCACAGTTTGCAATTTCTGCGGAAGATGAACAGGAATAGCGAGAACCAATGAGAGGCTAGCTGGAGGTGTCTGGACGGGCAAATTTAACTCTCATTTCCCACCAGGAAGAGGAAATAACCAAAGGCTCAGCGTGCCGTACCGGAACCAGATTAGGGCCTGAAGCCATCCTGCGGTGTTGCGGCCAGATCAAAAGAAAGCGAGTTGAAGAAAGGAGCTCAGGGGCACTGTAATTCACATACCTGCAGAGTTATAAATGACAGCTATCGTCCAAAAATAGACTGAAGTAAGGCTGCCAAGAGGACTTGAAAGCGGGGCAGAATTGCAGGAAACCGATTTCAGGAGGTAGACTGGAATTGCATTGAAAGCATAGGAAAAGAGGCAGAACGTCCATAATGATGCACTTGGCCAAAAAGGGCGTATGCGTTTTTTCCTGAATATATTCAGGAAAAAATGCATACGCACTTTTTGGCCAACCAAGCAAGCTTGCAAAGGAAATCTGCACTACAATGAAGTCTCACTTCCCCCCAGTCAAAAGGGCCATCTGAAAAAAGTGTAAAATCCAGAAAGGCAGGACAGGCCATGGAGAACTGGGAGCCTTGTTATGCTGATGGGCGGGATGTAAATTGCCAACAGACACTTGGGAGAAGTGTATGGTGTTTCCTGAAACATCTAAAAAACAAAGCAACAGAGCCTAGGGCACTTCCACTTATGGTCCTATAGCTTAGGGAAATTAAAATCAAAAAGACACAGCCATCCCAAAGTTTGGGACGCCTCCGTTTACAAGAACCTCGTTTACCGTACAAGTTCAATATCACAGAAAGTGAAAAATGGATAAAGAAGTTGTGGTACTTATGTACAATGCGGTATCACTCAGCAATAAAATCTATGTCATCAGGCCCTTAGCAGCATAATGAGTGGATTCAGGTACGATGATTCTAACTGAAATAAGTCACACAGAAAAAGAAACATCATAAGATATCACTAATACACGGAATGGAAACTTGGCTACACAGGAACTGCATTCCAAAACAGAACAGGGTCTCAAATTTAGAAAACCAACTTATGCTTGCTTAAGGGGAAAGGTGAGTTGGGGTGCTGCATAAAACTAGAGATTGAAATGAGCACAGATAAAGTTCCTTAAGCCAAATATGGAATAGACAAGAGCTACTCCTTGCTCAACGAAATGGACTCAAAACCCCATATTAAACGCCTAAGAATGTACCTGACTAGTAAGTATCTTAAAACCTATAGATTGCTATTTCTCCGAAAGAGAATGAAGCATGTGTACAGGAGCATAAACGCAGCAGTGATAGGATTGGAGAGGTTCGGTGAGCAAATGAAGACCCTTTGAAGTCATATTGCATGGTACCCATTCCACGGGTGTCAACTACCCAGGTTTTAGTTATTCTTCCTTCAGCTAAAACATGCATGTGGAACACAGAGTATCATCAACCATGTGAACGGGAGAGGTGTTCAAATATGTCTCAGTTTTTCTCCCCTGGTACTCGGGTGCAACATTCCAGACGCTTTACTAACACTCTCCCCACTTTGAGAGTCAGCGCCTTTAACCTCCTGTTTGGCACAGTTTGCAATTTCTGCGGAAGATGAACAGGAATAGCGAGAACCAATGAGAGGCTAGCTGGAGGTGTCTGGACGGGCAAATTTAACTCTCATTTCCCACCAGGAAGAGGAAATAACCAAAGGCTCAGCGTGCCGTACCGGAACCAGATTAGGGCCTGAAGCCATCCTGCGGTGTTGCGGCCAGATCAAAAGAAAGCGAGTTGAAGAAAGGAGCTCAGGGGCACTGTAATTCACATACCTGCAGAGTTATAAATGACAGCTATCGTCCAAAAATAGACTGAAGTAAGGCTGCCAAGAGGACTTGAAAGCGGGGCAGAATTGCAGGAAACCGATTTCAGGAGGTAGACTGGAATTGCATTGAAAGCATAGGAAAAGAGGCAGAACGTCCATAATGATGCACTTGGCCAAAAAGGGCGTATGCGTTTTTTCCTGAATATATTCAGGAAAAAATGCATACGCCCTTTTTGGCCAACCAAGCAAGCTTGCAAAGGAAATCTGCACTACAATGAAGTCTCACTTCCCCCCAGTCAAAAGGGCCATCTGAAAAAAGTGTAAAATCCAGAAAGGCAGGACAGGCCATGGAGAACTGGGAGCCTTGTTATGCTGATGGGCGGGATGTAAATTGCCAACAGACACTTGGGAGAAGTGTATGGTGTTTCCTGAAACATCTAAAAAACAAAGCAACAGAGCCTAGGGCACTTCCACTTATGGTCCTATAGTTTAGGGAAATTAAAATCAAAAAGACACAGCCATCCCAAAGTTTGGGACGCCTCCGTTTACAAGAACCTCGTTTACCGTACAAGTTCAATATCACAGAAAGTGAAAAATGGATAAAGAAGTTGTGGTATTTACTTACAAAGCAATATCACTCAGCAATGAAATCTGTGTCATCAGGCCCTTAGCAGCACAATGAGTGGATTCAGGTATGATGATTCTAACTGAAATAATTCACACAGAAAAAGAAACATCATAAGATATCAGTAATACACGGAATGTAAACTTGGCTACACAGGAACTGAATTACAGAACAGAACAGGGTCTCAAATTTAGAAAACCAACTTATGCTTGCTTAAGGGGAAAGGTGAGTTGGGGTGCTGCATAAAACCAGAGATTGAAATGAGCACAGATAAAGTTCCTTAAGTCAAATATGGAATAGACAAGAGCTACTCCTTGCTCAACGAAATGGACTCAACACCGCATATTAAACGCCTAAGAATGTACCTGACTAGTAAGTATCTTAAAACCTATGGATTGCTAAGTCTCCGAAAGAGAATCAATCATGTGTACAGGGGCAAAAACGCAGCAGTGATAGGATTGGAGAGGTTCGTGAGCAAATGAAGACACTTTGAAGTCATATTGCATGGTACCCATTACACGGGTTTTAACTCTCCAGGTTTAAGGTATTCTTCCTTCAGCTAAAACATGCATGTGGAACCCAAGTATGATCAACCATGTGAACGGGAGACGTGTTCAAATATGTCTCAGTTTTCCTCCCCTGGTACTCGGGTGCAACATTCCAGACGCTTTACTAATACTCTCCCCACTTGGAGAGTCAGTCCCTTTAACCTCCTGTTTGGCCCAGTTTGCAATTTCTGCGGAAGATGAACAGGAATAGCGAGAACCAATGAGAGGCTAGCTGGAGGTGTCTGGAAGGGCAAATTTAACTCTCATTTCCCACCAGGAAGAGGAATTAACCAAAGGCTACACGTGCCGTGCCGGAGCCAGGTTAGGGCCTGAAGCCATCCTGCGGTGTTGCGGCCAGCTCAAAAGAAAGCGAGTTGAAGAAAGGAGCTCAGGGGCACTGTAATTCACAAACCTGCAGAGTTATAAATGACAGCTATCGTCCAAAAATAGACTGAAGTAAGGCTGCCAAGAGGACTTGAAAGTGGGGCAGAATTGCAGGAAACCGATCTCAGGAGGTAGACTGGAATTGCATTGAAAGCATAGGAAAAGAGGCAGAACGTCCACAATGATGCACTTGGCCAAAAAGGGCGTATGCGTTTTTTCCTGAATATATTCAGGAAAAAACGCATACGCCCTTTTTGGCCAACCAAGCAAGCTTGCAAAGGAAATCTGCACTACAATGAAGTCTCACTTCCCCCCGGTCAAAAGGGCCATCTGAAAAAAGTGTAAAATCCAGAAAGGCAGGACAGGCCATGGAGAACTGGGAGCCTTGTTATGCTGATGGGCGGGATGTAAATTGCCAACAGACACTCGGGAGAAGTGTATGGTGTTTCCTGAAACATCTAAAAAACAAAGCAACAGAGCCTAGGGCACTGCCACTTATGGTCCTGTAGCTTAGGGAAATTAAAATAAAAAAGACACAGCCACCCCAAAGTTTGGGACGTCTCTGTTTACAAGAACCTCGTTTACAGTACAAGTTCAACATCGCAGAAAGTGAAAAATGGATAAAGAAGTTGTGGTATTTACTTACAAAGCAATATCACTCAGCAATGAAATCTGTGTCATCAGGCCCTTAGCAGCACAATGAGTGGATTCAAGTATGATGATTCTAACTGAAATAAGTCACACAGAAAAAGAAACATCATAAGATATCACTAATACACGGAATGTAAACTTGGCTACACAGTAACTGAATTACAGAACAGAACAGGGTCTCAAATTTAGAAAACCAACTTATGCTTGCTTAAGGGGAAAGGTGAGTTGGGGTGCTGCATAAAACCAGAGATTGAAATGAGCACAGATAAAGTTCCTTAAGTCAAATATGGAATAGACAAGAGCTACTCCTTGCTCAACGAAATGGACTCAACACCGCATATTAAACGCATAAGAATGTACCTGGCTAGTAAGTATCTTAAAACCTATGGATTGCTATGTCTCCAAAAGAGAATCAAGCATGTGTACAGGGGCATAAACGCAGCAGTGATAGGATTGGAGAGGTTCGGTGAGCAAATGAAGACCCTTTGAAGTCATATTGCATGGTACCCATTCCACGGGTCTCAACTCTCCAGGTTTAAGTTATTCTTCCTTCAGCTAAAACATGCATGTGGAACCCAGAGTATGATCAACCATGTGAACGGGAGACGTGTTCAAATATGTCTCAGTTTTCCTCCCCTGGTAGTCGGGTGCAACATTCAAGACGCTTTACTAACACTCTCCCGACTTGGAGAGTCAGTCCCTTTAACCTCCTGTTTGGCCCAGTTTGCAATTTCTGTGGAAGATGAACATGAATAGCGAGAACCAATGAGAGACTAGCTGGAGGTGTCTGGACGGGCAAATTTAACTCTCATTTCCCACCAGGAAGAGGAATTAACCAAAGGCTCAGCGTGCCGTGCCAGAACCAGTTTAGGGCCTGAAGACATCCTGCGGTGTTGCGGCCAGGTCACAAGAAAGCGAGTTGAAGAAAGGAGCTCAGGGGCACTGTAATTCACAAACCTGCAGAGTTATAAATGACAGCTATCGTCCAAAAATACACTGAAGTAAGGCTGCCAAGAGGACTTGAATGCGGGGCAGAATTGCAGGAACCCGATTTCAGGAGGTAGACTGGAATTGCATTGAAAGCATAGGAAAAGAGGCAGAACGTCCACAATGATGCACTTGGCCAAAAAGGGCGTATGCGTTTTTTCCTGAATATATTCAGGAAAAAACGCATACGCCCTTTTTGGCCAACCAAGCAAACTTGCAAAGGAAATCTGCACTACAATGAAGTCTCACTTCTCCCCGGTCAAAAGGGCCATCTGAAAAAAGTGTAAAATCCAGAAAGGCAGGACAGGCCATGGAGAACTGGGAGCCTTGTTATGCTGATGGGCGGGATGTAAATTGCCAACAGACACTCAGGAGAAGTGTATGGTGTTTCCTGAAACATCTAAAAAACAAAGCAACAGAGCCTAGGGCACTTCCTCTTATGGTCCTATAGCTTAGGGAAATTAAAATCAAAAAGACACAGCCACCGCAAAGTTTGGGACGCCTCCATTTACAAGAACCTCGTTTACCGTACAAGTTCAATATCACAGAAAGTGAAAAATGGATAAAGAACTTGTGGTACTTACGTACAATGCAGTATCACTCAGCAATGAAATCTATGTCATCAGGCCCGTAGCAGCATAATGAGTGGATTCAGGTACGATGATTCTAACTGAAATAAGTCACACAGAAAAAGAAACATCATAAGATATCACTAATACACGGAATGTAAACTTGGCTACACAGGAACTGCATTCCAAAACAGAACAGGGTCTCAAATTTAGAAAACCAACTTATGCTTGCTTAAGGGGAAAGGTGAGTTGGGGTGCTGCATAAAACCAGAGATTGAAATGAGCACAGATAAAGTTCCTTAAGCCAAATATGGAATAGACAAGAGCTACTCCTTGCTCAACGAAATGGACTCCACACCCCATATTAAACGCCTAAGAATGTACCTGACTAGTAAGTATCTTAAAACCTATGGATTGCTATGTCTCCAAAAGAGAATCAAGCATGTGTACAGGGGCATAAACGCAACAGTGATAGGATTGGAGAGGTTCGGTGAGCAAATGAAGACCCTTTGAAGTCATATTGCGTGGTACCCATTCCACGGGTTTCAACTACCCAGGTTTAAGGTATTCTTCCTTCAGCTAAAACATGCATGTGGAACCCAGAGTATGATCAACCGTGTGAACGGGAGACGTGTTCAAATATGTCTCAGTTTTCCTCCCCTAGTAATCGGGTGCAACATTCCAGACACTTTACTAACACTCTCCTGACTTGGAGAGTCAGCGCCTTTAACCTCCTGTTTGGCCCAGTTTGCAATTTCTGCGGAAGATGAACAGGAATAGCGAGAACCAATGAGAGGCTAGCTGGAGGTGTCTGGACGGTCAAATTTAACTCTCATTTCCCACCAGGAAGAGGAAATAACCAAAGGCTCAGCATGCCGTACTGGAACCAGATTAGGGCCTGAAGCCATCCTGCGGTGTTTCGGCCAGCTCAAAAGAAAGCGAGTTGAAGAAAGGAGCTCAGGGGCACTGTAATTCACAAACCTGCAGAGTTATAAATGACAGCTATCGTCCAAAAATAGACTGAAGTAAGGCTGCCAAGAGGACTTGAAAGCGGGGCAGAATTGCAGGAAACCGATTTCAGGAGGTAGACTGGAATTGCATTGAAAGCATAGGAAAAGAGGCAGAACGTCCACAATGATGCACTTGGCCAAAAAGGGCGTATGCGTTTTTTCCTGAATATATTCAGGAAAAAACGCATACGCCCTTTTTGGCCAACCAAGCAAACTTGCAAAGGAAATCTGCACTACAATGAAGTCTCACTTCTCCCCAGTCAAAATGGCCATCTGAAAAAAGTGTAAAATCCAGAAAGGCAGGACAGGACATGGAAAACTGGGAGCCTTGTTATGCAGATGGGCGTGATGTAAATTGCCAACAGACACTCAGGAGAAGTGTATGGTGTTTCCTGAAACATCTAAAACACAAAGCAACAGAGCCTAGGGCACTTCCTCTTATGGTCCTATAGCTTAGGGAAATTAAAATCAAAAAGACACAGCCACCGCAATGTTTGGGACGCCTCCGTTTACAAGAACCTCGTTTACCATACAAGTTCAATATCACAGAAAGTGAAAAATGGATAAAGAACTTGTGGTACTTACGTACAATGCAGTATCACTCAGCAATGAAATCTATGTCATCAGGCCCGTAGCAGCATAATGAGTGGATTCAGGTACGATGATTCTAACTGAAATAAGTCACACAGAAAAAGAAACATCATAAGATATCACTAATACACGGAATGTAAACTTGGCTACACAGGAACTGCATTCCAAAACAGAACAGGGTCTCAAATTTAGAAAACCAACTTATGCTTGCTTAAGGGGAAAGGTGAGTTGGGGTGCTGCATAAAACCAGAGATTGAAATGAGAACAGATAATGTTCCTTAAGCCAAATATGGAATAGACAAGAGCTACTCCTTTCTCAACGAAATGGACTCAACACCGCATATTAAACGCCTAAGAATGTACCTGGCTAGTAAGTATCTTAAAACCTATGGATTGCTATGTCTCCAAAAGAGAATCAAGCATGTGTACAGGGGCATAAACGCAACAGTGATAGGATTGGAGAGGTTCGGTGAGCAAATGAAGATGCTTTGAAGTCATATTGCATGGTACCCATTCCACGGGTTTCAACTACCCAGGTTTTAGGTATTCTTCCTTCAGCTAAAACATGCATGTGGAACCCAGAGTATGATCAACCATTTGATCGGGAGACGTGTTCAAATATGTCTCAGTTTTCCTCCCCTGGTACTCGGGTGCAACATTCCAGACGCTTTACTAACACTCTCCTGACTTGGAAAGTCAGCGCCTTTAACCTCCTGTTTGGCCCAGTTTGCAATTTCTGCGGAATATGAACAGGCATAGCGAGAACCAATGAGAGGCTAGCTGGAGGTGTCTGGACGGGCAAATTTAACTCTCATTTCCCACCAGGAAGAGGAAATAACCAAAGGCTCAGCATGCCGTACCGGAACCAGATTAGGGCCTGAAGCCATCCTGCGGTGTTGCGGCCAGGTCACAAGAAAGCGAGTTGAAGAAAGGAGCTCAGGGGCACTGTAATTCACAAACCTGCAGAGTTATAAATGACAGCTATCGTCCAAAAATAGACTGAAGTAAGGCTGCCAAGAGGACTTGAAAGCGGGGCAGAATTGCAGGAAACCGATTTCAGGAGGTAGACTGGAATTGCATTGAAAGCATAGGAAAAGAGGCAGAACGTCCACAATGATGCACTTGGCCAAAAAGGGCGTATGCGTTTTTTCCTGAATATATTCAGGAAAAAACGCATACGCCCTTTTTGGCCAACCAAGCAAGCTTGCAAAGGAAATCTGCACTACAATGAAAACTCACTTCTCCCCGGTCAAAAGGGCCATCTGAAAAAAGTGTAAAATCCAGAAAGGCAGGACAGGCCATGGAGAACTGGGAGCCTTGTTATGCTGATGGGCGGGATGTAAATTGCCAAAAACCACTTGGGAGAAGTGTATGGTGTTTCCTGAAACATCTAAAAAACAAAGCAACAGAACCTTGGGCACTTCCACTTATGGTCCTATAGCTTAGGGAAATTAAAATCAAAAAGACACAGCCACCCCAAAGTTTGGAACGGCTCTGTTTACAAGACCCTCGTTTACAGTACAAGTTCAACATCGCAGAAAGTGAAAAATGGAGAAAGAAGTTGTGGTATTAACTTACAAAGCAATATCACTCAGCAAAGAAATCTGTGTCATCAGGCCCTTAGCAGCACAATGAGTGGATTCAGGTATGATGATTCTAACTGAAATAAGTCACACAGAAAAAGAAACATCATAAGATATCAGTAATACACGGAATGTAAACTTGCCTACACAGGAACTGAATTACAGAACAGAACAGGGTCTCAAATTTAGAAAACCAACTTATGCTTGCTTAAGGGGAAAGGTGAGTTGGGGTGCTGCATAAAACCAGAGATTGAAATGAACACAGATAAAGTTCCTTAACCCAAATATGGAATAGACAAGAGCTACTCCTTGCTCAGCGAAATGGACTCAAAACCCCATATTAAACGCCTAAGAATGTACCTGACTAGTAAGTATCTTAATACCTATGGATTGCTATGTCTCCGAAAGAGAATCAAGCATGTGTACAGGGGCATAAACGCAGCAGTGATAGGATTGGAGAAGTTCGGTGAGCAAATGAAGACCCTTTGAAGTCATATTGCGTGGTACCCATTCCACGGGTTTCAACTACCCAGGTTTAAGGTATTCTTCCTTCAGCTAAAACATGCATGTGGAACCTAGAGTATGATCAACCATGTGATCGGGAGACGTGTTCAAATATGTCTCAGTTTTCGTACCCTGGTACTCGGGTGCAACATTCCAGACGCTTTACTAACACTCTCCCGACTTGGAGTGTCAGTCCCTTTAACCTCCTGTTTGGCCCAGTTTGCAATTTCTGCGGAAGATGAACAGGAATAGCAAGAACCAATGAGAGGCTAGCTGGAGGTGTCTGGACGGGCAAATTTAACTCTCATTTCCCACCAGGAAGAGGAATTAACCAAAGGCTCAGCGTGCCGTACCGGAACCAGTTTAGGGCCTGAAGCCATCCTGCGGTGTTGCGGCCAGCTCAAAAGAAAGCGAGTTGAAGAAATGAGCTCAGGAGCACTGTAATTCACAAACCTGCAGAGTTATCAATGACAGCTATCGTCCAAAAATATACTGAAGTAAGGCTGCCAAGAGGACTTGAAAGCGGGGCAGAATTGCAGGAAACCGATTTCAGGAGGTAGACTGGAATTGCATTGAAAGCATAGGAAAAGAGGCAGAACGTCCACAATGATGCACTTGGCCAAAAAGGGCGTATGCGTTTTTTCCTGAATATATTCAGGAAAAAACGCATACGCCCTTTTTGTCCAACCAAGCAAGCTTGCAAAGGAAATCTGCACTACAATGAAGTCTCACTTCCCCCCTGTCAAAAGGGCCATCTGAAAAAAGTGTAAAATCCAGAAAGGCTGGACAGGCCATGGAGAACAGGGAGCCTTGTTATGCTGAAGGGCGGGATGTAAATTGCCAACAACCACTCGGGAGAAGTGTATGGTGTTTCCTGAAACATCTAAAAAACAAAGCAACAGAACCTAGGGCACTTCCACTTATGGTCCTATAGATTAGGGAAATTAAAATCAAAAAGACACAGCCACCCCAAGGTTTGGAATGGCTCTGTTTACAAGAACCTCGTTTACAGTACAAGTTCAACATCGCAGAAAGTGAAAAATGGATAAAGAAGTTGTGGTATTCACTTACAAAGCAATATCACTCAGCAATGAAATCTATGTCATCAGGCCCTTAGCAGCACAATGAGTGGATTCAGGTATGATGATTCTAACTGAAATAAGTCACACAGAAAAAGAAACATCATAAGATATCAGTAATACACGGAATGGAAACTTGGCTACACAGGAACTGAATTACAGAACAGAACAGGGTCTCAAAGTTAGAAAACCAACTTATGCTTGCTTAAGGGTAACGGTGAGTTGGGGTGCTGCATAAAACCAGAGATTGAAATGAGCACAGATAAAGTTGCTTAAGCCAAATATGGAATACACAAGAGCTACTCCTTGCTCAACGAAATGGACTCAACACCCCATATTAAACGCCTAAGAATGTACCTGACTAGTAAGTATCTTAAAACCTATGGATTGCTATGTCTCTGAAAGAGAATCAAGCATGTGTACAGGGGCATAAACGCAGCAGTGATAGGATTGGAGAGGTTCGGTGAGCAAATGAAGACCCTTTGAAGTCATATTGCATGGTACCCATTCCACGGGTTTCAAATACCCACGTTTAAGGTATTCTTCCTTCAGCTAAAACATGCATGTGGAACCTAGAGTATGATCAACCATGTGATCGGGAGACGTGTTCAAATATGTCTCAGTTTTCATACCCTGGTACTCGGGTGCAACATTCCAGATGCTTTACTAACACTCTCCCGACTTGGAGAGTCAGTCCCTTTAACCTCCTGTTTGGCCCAGTTTGCAATTTCTGCGGAAGATGAACAGGAATAGCGAGAACCAATGAGAGGCTAGCTGGAGGTATCTGGACGGGCAAATTTAACTCTCATTTCCCACCAGGAAGAGGAATTAACCAAAGGCTCAGCATGCCGTGCCGGAACCAGATTAGGGCCTGAAGCCATCCTGCGGTGTTGCGCCCAACTCAAAAGAAAGCGAGTTGAAGAAAGGAGCTCAGGGGCACTGTAATTCACAAACCTGCAGAGTTATAAATGACAGCTATCGTCCAAAAATATACTGGAGAAAGGCTGCCAAGAGGACTTGAAAGCGGGGCAGAATTGCAGGAAACCGATTTCAGGAGGTAGACTGGAATTGCATTGAAAGCATAGGAAAAGAGGCAGAAAGTCCACAATGATGCGCTTGGCCAAAAAGGGCGTATACGTTTTTTCCTGAATATATTCAGGAAAAACGCATACGCCCTTTTTGGCCAACCAAGCAAGCTTGCAAAGGAAATCTGCACTACAATGAAGTCTCACTTGCCCCCGGTCAAAAGGGCCATCTGAAAAAAGTGTAAAATCCAGAAAGGCAACAGGCCATTGAGAACAGGGAGCCTTGTTATGCTGATGGGAGGGATGTAAGTTGCCAAAAGACACTCAGGAGAAGTGTATGGTGTTTCCTGAAACATCTAAAAAACAAAGCAACAGAGCCTAGGGCACTTCCACTTCTGGTCCTATAGCTTAGGGAAATTAAAATCAAAAAGACACAGCCACCCCAAAGTTTGGGACGCCTCCGTTTACAAGAACCTCGTTTACCATACAAGTTCAATATCACAGAAAGTGAAAAATGGATAAAGAACTTGTGGTACTTACGTACAATGTAGTATCACTCAGCAATGAAATCTATGTCATCAGGCCCGTAGCAGCATAATGAGTGGATTCAGGTACGATGATTCTAACTGAAATAAGTCACACAGAAAAAGAAACATCATAAGATATCATTAATACACGGAATGTAAACTTGGCTACACAGGAACTGCATTCCAAAACAGAACAGTGTCTCAAATTTAGAAAACCAACTTATGCTTGCTTAAGGGTAAAGGTGAGTTGGGGTGCTGCATAAAACCAGAGATTGAAATGAGCACTGATAAAGTTCCTTAAGCCAAATATGGAATAGACAAGAGCTACTCCTTGCTCAACGAAATGGACTCAACACCCCATATTAAACGCCTAAGAATGTACCTGACTAGTAAGTATCTTAAAACCTATGGATTGCTATGTCTCCGAAAGAGAATCAAGCATGTGTACAGGGGCATAAACGCAGCAGTATTAGGATTGGATAGGTTCGTGAGCAAATGAAGACCCTTTGACGTCATATTGCATGGTACCCATTCCACGGGTTTCAACTACCTAGGTTTAAGGTATTCTTCCTTCAGCTAAAACATGCATGTGGAACCTAGAGTATGATCAACCATGTGATCGGGAGACGTGTTCAAATATGTCTCAGTTTTCGTACCCTGGTACTCGGGTGCAACATTCCAGACGCTTTACTAACACTCTCCCCACTTGGAGAGTCAGTCCCTTTAACCTCCTGTTTGGCCCAGTTTGCAATTTCTGTGGAAGATGAACAGGAATAGCGAGAACCAATGAGAGACTAGCTGGAGGTGTCTGGATGGGCAAATTTAACTCTCATTTCCCACCAGGAAGTGGAATTAACCAAAAGCTCAGCGTGCCGTGCCAGAACCAGATTAGGGCCTGAAGCCATCCTGCGGTGTTGCGGCCAGGTCACAAGAAAGCGAGTTGAAGAAAGGAGCTCAGGGGCACTGTAATTCACAAACCTGCAGAGTTATAAATGACAGCTATCGTCCAAAAATAGACTGAAGTAAGGCTGCCAAGAGGACTTGAAAGCGGGGCAGAATTGCAGGAAACCGATTTCAGGAGGTAGACTGGAATTGCATTTCAAGCATAGGAAAAGAGGCAGAACGTCCACAATGATGCACTTGGCCAAAAAGGGCGTATGCGTTTTTTCCTGAATATATTCAGGAAAAAACGCATACGCCCTTTTTGGCCAACCAAGCAAGCTTGAAAAGGAAATCTGCACTACAATGAAGTCTCACTTCTCCCCGGTCAAAAGGGCCATCTGAAAAAAGTGTAAAATCCAGAAAGGCAGGACAGGCCATGGAGAACTGGGAGCCTTGTTATGCTGATGGGCGGGATGTAAATTGCCAACAACCACTCGGGAGAAGTGTATGGTGTTGCCTGAAACATCTAAAAAACAAAGCAACAGAACCTAGGGCACTTCCACTTATGGTCCTATAGCTTAGGGAAATTAAAATCAAAAAGACACAGCCACCCCAAAGTTTGGAACAGCTCTGTTTACAAGAACCTCGTTTACAGTACAAGTTCAACATCGCAGAAAGTGAAAAATGGATAAAGAAGTTGTGGTATTTACTTACAAAGCAATATCACTCAGCAATGAAATCTGTGTCATCAGGCCCTTAGCAGCACAATGAGTGGATTCAGGTATGATGATTCTAACTGAAATAAGTCACACAGAAAAAGAAACATCATAAGATATCAGTAATACACGGAATGGAAACTTGGCTACACAGGAACTGAATTACAGAACAGAACAGGGTCTCAAATTTAGAAAACCAACTTATGCTTGCTTAAGGGTAAAGGTGAGTTGGGGTGCTGCATAAAACCAGAGATTGAAATGAGCACTGATAAAGTTCCTTAAGCCAAATATGGAATAGACAAGAGCTACTCCTTGCTCAATGAAATGGACTCAAAACCCCATATTAAACGCCTAAGAATGTACCTGACTAGTAAGTATCTTAAAACCTATGGATTGCTATGTCTCCAAAAGAGAATCAAGCGTGTGTACAGGGGCATAAACGCAGCAGTGATAGGATTGGAGAGGTTCGGTGAGCAAATGAAGACCCTTTGAAGTCATATTGCATGGTACCCATTACACGGGTCTCAACTCTCCAGGTTTAAGGTATTCTTCCTTCAGCTAAAACCTGCATGTGGAACCCAGAGTATGATCAACCATGTGAACGGGAGACGTGTTCAAATATGTCTCAGTTTTCCTCCCCTGGTACTCGGGTGCAACATTCCAGACGCTTTACTAACACTCTCCCGACTTGGAGAGTCAGTCCCTTTAACCTCCTGTTTGGCCCAGTTTGCAATTTCTGCGGAAGATGAACAGGAATAGCGAGAACCAATGAGAGGCTAGCTGGAGGTGTCTGGACGGGCAAATTTAACTCTCATTTCCCACCAGGAAGAGGAATTAACCAAAGGCTCAGCATGCCAGGCTGGAACCAGATTAGGGCCTGAAGTCATCCAGCGGTGTTGCGGCCAGGTCACAAGAAAGCGAGTTGAAGAAAGGAGCTCAGGGGCACTGTAATTCACAAACCTGCAGAGTTATAAATGAGAGCTATCGTCCAAAAGTAGACTGAAGTAAGGCCGCCAAGAGGACTTGAAAGCGGGGCAGAATTGCAGGAAACCGATTTCAGGAGGCAGACTGGAATTGCATTGAAAGCATAGGAAAAGAGGCAGAACGTCCACAATGATGCACTTGGCCAAAAAGGGCGTATGCGTTTTTTCCATTCAGGAAAAGACGCATACGCCCTTTTTGGCCAACCAAGCAAGCTTGCAAAGGAAATCTGCACTACAAGGAAGTCTCACTTCCCCCCGGTCAAAAGGGCCATCTGAAAAAAGTGTAAAATCCAGAAAGGCAGGACAGGCCATGGAGAACTGGGAGCCTTGTTATGCTGATGGGCGGGATGTAAATTGCCAACAAACACTCCGGAGAAGTGTATGGTGTTTCCTGAAACATCTAAAAAACAAAGCAACAGAACCTAGGGCACTTCCACTTATGGTCCTATAGCTTAGGGAAATTAAAATCAAAAAGACACAGCCACCCCAAAGTTTGGAACGGCTCTGTTTACAAGAACCTCGTTTACAGTACAAGTTCAACATCGCAGAAAGTGAAAAATGGATAAAGAAGTTGTGGTATTTACTTACAAAACAATATCACTCAGCAATGAAATCTGTGTCATCAGGCCCTTAGCAGCACAATGAGTGGATTCAGGTATGATGATTCTAACTGAAATAAGTCACACAGAAAAAGAAACATCATAAGATATCAGTAATACACGGAATGGAAACTTGGCTACACAGGAACTGCATTCCAAAACAGAACAGGGTCTCAAATTTAGAAAACCAACTTATGCTTGCTTAAGGGTAAAGGTGAGTTGGGGTGCTGCATAAAACCAGAGATTGAAATGAGCACAGATAAAGTTCCTTAAGCCAAATATGGAATAGACAAGAGCTACTCCTTGCTCAACGAAATGGACTCAACACCCCATATTAAATGCCTAAGAATGTACCTGACTAGTAAGTATCTTAAAACCTATGGATTGCTATGTCTCCAAAAGAGAATCAAGCGTGTGTACAGGGGCATAAACGCAGCAGTGATAGGATTGGAGAGGTTCGGTGAGCAAATGAAGACCCTTTGAAGTCATATTGCATGGTACCCATTTCACGGGTCTCAACTCTCCAGGTTTAAGGTATTCTTCCTTCAGCTAAAACATGCATGTGGAACCCAGAGTATGATCAACCATGTGACCGGAAGACGTGTTCAAATATGTCTCAGTTTTCCTCCCCTGGTACTCGGGTGCAACATTCCAGACGCTTTACTAACACTCTCCCGACTTGGAGAGTCAGTCCCTTTAACCTCCTGTTTGGCCCAGTTTGCAATTTCTGCGGAAGATGAACAGGAATAGCGAGAACCAATGAGAGACTAGCTGGAGGTGTCTGGACGGGCAAATTTAACTCTCATTTCCCACCAGGAAGAGGAAATAACCAAAGGCTCAGCGTGCCGTGCCGGAACCAGATTAAGGCCTGAAGCCATCCTGCGGTGTTGCGGCCAGCTCACAAGAAAGTGAGTTGAAGAAAGGAGCTCAGGGCCTCTGTAATTCACAAACCTGCAGAGTTATAAATGACAGCTATCGTCCAAAAATAGACTGAAGTAAGGCTGCCAAGAGGACTTGAAAGCGGGGCAGAATTGCAGGATACCGATTTCAGGAGGTAGACTGGAATTGCATTGAAAGCGTAGGAAAAGAGGCAGAACGTCCACAATGATGCACTTGGCCAAAAAGGGCGTATGCGTTTTTTCCTGAATATATTCAGGAAAAAACGCATACGCCCTTTTTGGCCAACCAAGCAAACTTGCAAAGGAAATCTGGACTACAATGAAGTCTCACTTCTCCCCGGTCAAAAGGGCCATCTGAAAAAAGTGTAAAATCCAGAAAGGCAGGACAGGCCATGGAGAACTGGGAGCCTTGTTATGCTGATGGACGGGATGTAAATTGCCAACAGACACTCAGGAGAAGTGTATGGTGTTTCCTGAAACATCTAAAAAACAAAGCAACAGAGCCTAGGGCACTTCCACTTATGGTTCTATAGCTTAGGGAAATTAAAATCAAAAAGACACAGCCACCCCAAAGTTTGGGACGCCTCCATTTACAAGAAGCTCGTTTACCGTACAAGTTCAATATCACAGAAAGTGAAAAATGGATAAAGAACTTGTGGTACTTACGTACAATGCAGTATCACTCAGCAATGAAATCTATGTCATCAGGCCCGTAGCAGCATAGTGAGTGGATTCAGGTACGATGATTCTAACTGAAATAAGTCACACAGAAAAAGAAATATCATAAGATATCACTAATACAGGGATTGTAAACTTGGCTACACAGGAACTGCATTCCAAAACAGAACAGGGTCTCAAATTTAGAAAACCAACTTATGCTTGCTTAAGGGGAAAGGTGAGTTGGGGTGCTGCATAAAACCAGAGATTGAAATGAGCACAGATAAAGTTCCTTAAGCCAAATATGGAATAGACAAGAGCTACTCCTTGCTCAACGAAATGGACTCAAAACCCCATATTAAACGCCTAAGAATGTACCTGACTAGTAAGTATCTTAAAACCTATGGATTGCTATGTCTCCAAAAGAGAATCAAGCGTGTGTACAGGGGCATAAACGCAGCAGTGATAGGATTGGAGAGGTTCGGTGAGCAAATGAAGACCCTTTGAAGTCATATTGCATGGTACCCATTACACGGGTCTCAACTCTCCAGGTTTAAGGTATTCTTCCTTCAGCTAAAACATGCATGTGGAACCCAGAGTATGATCAACCATGTGAACGGGAGACGTGTTCAAATATGTCTCAGTTTTCCTCCCCTGGTACTCAGGTGCAACCTTCCAGACGCTTTACTAACACTCTCCCGACTTGGAGAGTCAGTCCCTTTAACCTCCTGTTTGGCCCAGTTTGCAATTTCTGCGGAAGATGAACAGGAATAGCGAGAACCAATGAGAGGCTAGCTGGAGGTGTCTGGACGGGCAAATTAAACTCTCATTTCCCACCAGGAAGAGGAATTAACCAAAGGCTCAGCATGCCAGGCTGGAACCAGATTAGGGCCTGAAGTCATCCTGCGGTGTTGCGGCCAGGTCACAAGAAAGCGAGTTGAAGAAAGGAGCTCAGGGGCACTGTAATTCACAAACCTGCAGAGTTATAAATGAGAGCTATCGTCCAAAAGTAGACTGAAGTAAGGCCGCCAAGAGGACTTGAAAGCGGGTCAGAATTGCAGGAAACCGATTTCAGGAGGCAGACTGGAATTGCATTGAAAGCATAGGAAAAGAGGCAGAACGTCCACAATGATGCACTTGGCCAAAAAGGGCGTATGCGTTTTTTCCATTCAGGAAAAAACGCATACGCCCTTTTTGGCCAACCAAGCAAGCTTGCAAAGGAAATCTCCACTACAAGGAAGTCTCACTTCCCCCCGGTCAAAAGGGCCATCTGAAAAAAGTGTAAAATCCAGAAAGGCAGGACAGGCCATGGAGAACTGGGAGCCTTGTTATGCTGATGGGCGGGATGTAAATTGCCAACAACCACTCGGGAGAAGTGTATGGTGTTTCCTGAAACATCTAAAAAACAAAGCAACAGAACCTAGGGCACTTCCACTTATGGTCCTATAGCTTAGGGAAATTAAAATCAAAAAGACACAGCCACCCCAAAGTTTGGAACGGCTCTGTTTACAAGAACCTCGTTTACAGTACAAGTTCAACATCGCAGAAAGTGAAAAATGGATAAAGAAGTTGTGGTATTTACTTACAAAGCAATATCACTCAGCAATGAAATCTGTGTCATCAGGCCCTTAGCAGCACAATGAGTGGATTCAGGTATGATGATTCTAACTGAAATAAGTCACACAGAAAAAGAAACATCATAAGATATCAGTAATACACGGAATGGAAACTTGGCTACACAGGAACTCAATTACAGAACAGAACAGGGTCTCAAATTTAGAAAACCAACTTATGCTTGCTTAAGGGTAAAGGTGAGTTGGGGTGCTGCATAAAACCAGAGATTGAAATGAGCACAGATAAAGTTCCTTAAGCCAAATATGGAATAGACAAGAGCTACTCCTTGCTCAACGAAATGGACTCAACACCGCATATTAAACGCCTAAGAATGTACCTGACTAGTAAGTATCTTAAAACCTATGGATTGCTATGTCTCCAAAAGAGAATCAAGCATGTGTACAGGGGCATAAACGCAGCAGTGATAAGATTGGAGAGGTTCGTGAGCAAATGAAGACCCTTTGAAGTCATATTGCATGGTACCCATTACACGGGACTCAACTACCCAGGTTTAAGGTATTCTTCCTTCAGCTAAAACATGCATGTGGAACCTAGAGTATGATCAACCATGTGATCGGGAGACATGTTCAAATATGTCTCAGTTTTCGTACCCTGGTACTCGGGTGCAACATTCCAGATGCTTTACTAACACTCTCCCCACTTGGAGAGTCAGTCCCTTTAACCTCCTGTTTGGCCCAGTTTGCAATTTCTGTGGAAGATGAACAGGAATAGCGAGAACCAATGAGAGACTAGCTGGAGGTGTCTGGATGGGCAAATTTAACTCTCATTTCCCACCAGGAAGAGGAATTATCCAAAGGCTCAGCGTGCCGTGCCAGAACCAGATTAGGGCCTGAAGCCATCCTGCGGTGTTGCGGCCAGCTCACAAGAAAGTGAGTTGAAGAAAGGAGCTCAGGGGCTCTGTAATTCACAAACCTGCAGAGTTATAAATGACAGCTATCGTCCAAAAATAGACTGAAGTAAGGCTGCCAAGAGGACTTGAAAGCGGGGCAGAATTGCAGGATACCGATTTCAGGAGGTAGACTGGAATTGCATTGAAAGCGTAGGAAAAGAGGCAGAACGTCCACAATGATGCACTTGGCCAAAAGAGCATATGCGTTTTTTCCTGAATATATTCAGGAAAAAACGCATACGCCCTTTTTGGCCAACCAAGCAAGCTTGCAAAGGAAATCTGCACTACAATGAAGTCTCACTTCCCCCCGGTCAAAAGGGCCATCAGAATAAAGTGTAAAATCCAGAAAGGCAGGACAGGCCATGGAGAACTGGGAGCCTTGTTATGCTGATGGGCGGGATGTAAATTGCCAACAACCACTCGGGAGAAGTGTATGGTGTTTCCTGAAACATCTAAAAAACAAAGCAACAGAGCCTAGGGCACTTCCACTTATGGTCTTATAGCTTAGGGAAATTAATATCAAAAAGACACAGCAACCCCTAAATTTGGGACGGCTCTTTTTACAGGAATCTCTTCTACGGCACACGTTAAATATCCCAGAGAGCAAATAATGGATAAAGAAGTTGCGGTACTTCTGTACAACAGAATACCACTCAGCAATGAAATCTATGTCACCAGGCCCGTACCAGCAAAATGAGTGGATTGAGGCACGATGATTCTAAGTGAAATAAGTCACACAGAAAAAGAAACATCATAAGGTATCACTAATACACGGAATGTGAACTTGGCTACACATGAACTGAATTACAAAACAGAACAGGGTCTCAAGTTTAGAAAACCAACTTATGCCTGCTTAAGGGGGAAGGTGAGTTGGGGTGCTGCATAAAAGCAGAGTTTGAAATTAGCACAGATACCGTTCCATAAGCCAAATATGTAATAGACAAGAGCTACCCCTTGCTCAACGAAATGGATTCAACAATGAGGTATCACCTCACACCTGGTAGAATAGGCATCATTGAAAATCTACAAACAAAAAATGCTGGAAAGGGTGTGGAGAAAAGGAACCCTCTTCCACTATTGTTGGGAATATAAATTGATACAGTCATTATGGAGAACAATATGGAATTTCTTAAGCAACTAACAATAGAATTACCATATGATACAGCAATCCCAGTATTGGACATATACCCAGACAAAACCATAAATCAAAAAGAGTCATTCACCGCAATGTTCATTGCATCACTATTTGCAATATCGAGGTAATGGAAGCAACCTAAATGCCCACAGACAGACGAATGCATAAAGCTGTGGTACATATATAAAATGGAATATTACTAAGCCATGAAAAGGAATGAAATTGGGTCATTTGTAGAGACGTCGATGGATCTAGAGACTGTCATACAGAGTGAAGTAAGTCAGAAAGAGAAAAACAAATCTTGTATATTCATGCATATATGTGGAACCTAGAAAAACTGTACAGATTAACCATTTTGCAAGGCATAAATAGAGCAACAGATGTAGACAACAAACGTATGGACAACAAGGGGGGAAAGCTGTTGGGGGGGTGGTGGTGGGAGGAGTTGAGAGACTGGGATTGGCATGTATACATTTATATGTATAAAATAGATAACCAATAAGAACCTGCTGTATAAAAATATAAAATAAAATTCAAAATTAAAAAGAAATAAAATTTAAAAAATAAAACAGAAAAAACAATTATTCCCTGCACATACATGTATTTATATGAATAAATTATTTCCATGCTTATATCTGTAAATACAAAAAAGAGGAATAAAATCTACCTTGAACCAAAAACGAAAAAGAGAAAAAAAACACAGAACCCACCAGTTACACAGAGGAAAACCGTATCAGGGCACTTGCTCCAGTTGTAAACAATTCTGAAGTTGGTCAGTGGTGGGGAATCGTCTCCCATTCAGCCAGCAGCCCCCACGCAACAAGCGTCCTCATTGCAAAGCTGGGGCACCGTGCCGAGGCATCTGTGAGTAAACGTGAGCTGAGCCCCAGGCCAGTTGCTGCTGAACTATTCCCACCCGTCCCAGGTAAAACACCTGAATATATACAAGGACTTGAAAGCCTAGAGGAAGGGCCATAGAGCCACACGAGTGACAGCATGCCGGCCGACTTGGTGCCTGCAGGCCAGCCAGGATGGTCCTGGCCCTGGGTGCTCTTCTGGAAGATTTCCATTTCCCTGCCTGAGATACCCGTCCTGTCCCTGCCCCCACTGCTTTTTTCCTTCCTCACCTCTGCCCAGGTAGAAATTCCAGCAGCAGGTATGGGTGACACATCCTCTTCTTTAGCAGGTGGCAGCCTGGCAACTGCTGCAGAAAGTCCAGCAGAGCCCCACTCACACTGGGCCACCCACAAAGCCGTGGCCTCTCACTCCCTCCCACCAGCCCAGCCCCGAGACTGCTGACAGGGCAGAGAAAATGGCGTCAGGCACGGCTGCAGGGGCTCTTGCTGCCTGGAGTGGTATTTATATTGATCTCAACCCAGGCACACCTGGGGAGGGCTGGCCGGCACGGTAAGGCTGCCCAGGTCAGCCAATCATCACCCCTCAGGGGCTCACAGTTGCAGAAAATGGAACTTGCTGAACCGGCCAGGTCCAAGGAACAGGTGTGGGCTCCTGAGAGTCAGGCTAGACAAGGGGCTGCAGCTTTGGCTTGTTTTCTAATCATTTTATCTGGCCCATGAGTGGGAGACAACTTCAAGAAAACCCTCTCCTAATGAGAGGAACCCAGGAGTCAGGGAGAGGAGGGGTGGGTGGTGGTTGGAGACAGAGGCCTGGTGCCCCGGGTGCAGTGGAAGTCTCTGGAAGACCAGGTGGAGGGAGGCCTCACGGAGTGATGCCCAGGGTCACAGACCTGTCGCAGCTGCTGTTTGTTAGTTCAAGTCCTGCTCTGAGGTGCTCTGTGTCAGCTCTGAGCGACAGGTGAGCTGGGGGTGCTCTGCAATGAGGGCTATGTGCACGGTTCCTGTGTGCCCAGCCCTGCCACGGTACCTGCAAGGGTAGCTCTGTATCCTGGGAGGGGCCTGACCACGAGAGCCCCGTGGGCTGGGGTGGGGGTGGGGTACCTGCCCAGGTGAGCTCCATATTCTGGGATTGGTCTGACCACGAGAGCCCCATGGGCTGCTGGGGACCTGGTAAAGGATGTCAGGACAGTCAGTGAAGCCACCGAGGATATACCTCCAGTTGCTCCTAATTCCTACACCCTGCTGGTCATTCTACCAACCACCAGGACATGGTATTCTGTATTAGTCTTCAATGATGCCTTCTTTTGTATTCCATTAGTCCCAGAGTCACAAGAAATTTTGGCTTGTGAGTGGCAGGACTCAACATACAACTAAAACAATACTTCCGGGCCGTCTGGCCCCAAGGGTGCAAAAATTCCCACACCATCTTTGGGGAAAGCTTAGCTAAAGACCTAAAAGTTCTACCTCTGGAAAAGGAAACCCTCCTTCAATATGCAGACGACATTCTGATCACCAGCCCTACTAAGGAGGCCTCTGAACTACCAAGCCAATAAAGGATAGAAGTTGTCCAAGAAAAAGCTCAAATATCACAGACTGCGGTGACCTGCCTGGGCTTCATTCTCACAGAAGGTCAGAGAAGCCCATCCCAGGAAAGGGAAGAAACCATTTTCAGCCTTACCCCTTTCTAAAACTAGAAGACAGCTTAGGGGTTCCTGGGGACGCCAGGGTTTGCTGCTTCTGGATCCCTCACTACAGTCTACTAGCTGGGCCTCTATATGAAACACTGAAAGGAAAAGATGATGATCCTTTTGAATAGAATCCAGAAGTGGCCTTTCAAGAATGGAAAGAGCAGTCAGTTCAGACCCTTGCCCTGGAACTCCCTAATTTAGCTAAACCCTTTGACCTTTACATTCCCGGTGAAAGGTGAATCGCCATTGGAGAATTAGTGCAAAAACTGGGACCACTTGAAATGGAACAATGCAAGAATGCCATCCAGGTAGGATAAACTACGGTCACTAAGGGGCTTGGCCCACTGCCACATCTGGCCAAGATACTGGCGGTATCTAAAAACCTGGAAATCAGCAGCCCAAAAGGCCACCTCCCTCCTAAGGGAAAAGGACCCCACGTGGTGATCCTAACCACCAACCATGCCCTGAAGTTGCAGGGTTCGCTCCGTGGGCACACCGACCTCGAGTGAGGAGGCCCTCCAACTCCAACATCCAGAGAGATAACCGGGGGCAACAGGGCACCATGACGACTCGTGTGAACATCACTTGACCTGGAGTTTCTCTCATAAAACAACAAGAGTGTGTCCCAAAAGAGTAGACTACTGCTTGCAGGACTTACTGCACCCAGAGGGGAGCTAATAATCTTGGCGGGGGAACAGTATACCACACTGTCACCATAGAAAAGCCTACAGACACCGTGATGATGGTGGCCAATAAGACCGGCTGGACTCCTGTTTACTTCAAAAGGCTGTTGACTCAGTAGCCATCATGGTCCTTGATCACCACTGACCCTGGACTGTCTGGGAGTTGAGCGGGCAGGGCTCTGACACCTGGTGCTGTTTGTACGTTAATTCAGGGGCCTAACTGAAGAAAGCGCAGACTACTGGTCAGAGCATCTAGGCTGGCAGAGACGGTCAGCCTAAGGTGGCCGAACAAATGTGGGGCGGGGTGAAACCGGCCCCCACAGCGTCTCTGCACATCTCTTTCCTGGACCCTTAAAGGTCATTAGAATCTATAACACTTCCAATGCTGGTGCTCAGGTTGACGAGCAGGGAGGCAGGGGTCCTGGGGACAATCAACGTCACCGGGAGGCTGCTGGGGAGAAGCTCTGACCCTCGCCCCAGGGTATGAGGGCTCCCAACTCAGCACTCAGCAGTTACAGAAGAAGGGTCTGCACCCTCAGCACTCCAAGAATGAGGAACAGGACAAAAGGCAGAGGAGGGGTTTGTCCCCAGCAAAGCCCATTAAAAATCCCTGGGAGATAAAAATAGAATCTGGGCAATAAAGTCAAGTCTAACTTTTTTATCCTTTGTGCTTTGTCTAATTTCACGTGCTCCTAGGGTCCCGCATGCAGAGGTTCCACACCCGGCACTTCAGACCAGATTTCCTAGTGCAGAATGGCTGGGTCGACACCTCAGCTCCTGGGGCCCAGTGCAGACTCCACGATATAGAGCCTGAGCTACAGCCAACCCGGCCCTCGAGAGCTCCGCCGCCTCCCTCCCTCCCACTGACTCTGACAGGATCTCTACACAGCAGCCCAGCCCACAGCCCACGGGGTAGTGCATGCTCTCACCTCTCCATTCTCTGATCAAAATATAAAGTTTCCTTTGCTTGTGAACCAAACTCAGTCTCGATCTGTTGGCCCCAATGACACTGGGCAGGGGGACACTTGTTGGGGTCCACTCTGGAGGATCAGTAACAGAAATTGAGACTATTGTAACCTCAATGAACAGATGTGTGAGCCAAACTGTAGTTAACATAGAACAGTGTATAAGGCTCGGGTAAAATAAGATGTTTTTAACACTTCCATTTGATATTTCCATCACTTTTTATAAGCAAGTTCAGTGAAAAGGTTTGTCTTATTTGTCAGGTCAATATTAGAGAAACGAAGTGATTTCTTTCCAAGGATGTACAGCTAATAATCTTGGTTAAAGCTTCAATCTTGTTTTAAATGCTTTTCCATTGAAAATGATACCTCTCTTTCAGCTCCCCCATTTCTGAGAAGTATAAAATCTTATAATTTATTATTACCAAAGGGGAAAGGTGGGAGGAGGGATAAATTAACAGTTTGGAATGAACACATACACACTGCTATGTATAAAATAGATCATCAACAAGGAACTACTGTATAGCACAGGGAACTACACTCAACATTTTGCAATAACCTATAAGGGGAAATAATCTGAAAAAGAATAGATATTTTTATTGACATCATCTATCAATGACAGTTAAAGTGTAGCCTAAGGGAAGCTGGTGGTGAGTGCTTCTGACCCTGAAGACTTCAATCATCTAAAGTTTGGACTCTGCCTACTTCCCAAGGCCCTTAATGAACATATGTGTAGCCGTAGCTTAAAAACTTCCCCAGTTTGGGTTTCGGGGAGACACTGATTTTGAAAAAGCCCTGGTGTTCTCCTTACATGAATGGGACTCTTCCTACTGCTAAAACATGTCTGTCACACCCAGAGGATGGTATACCGTCTGATCGGGAAGAGTTTGGAAAAGGCATCTCATCTCCTCATCTCCTGGTGCTCGGGTTCACCCCTCCAGCGTCTTTACTAACAGTCTCCCCACTTGGAGATGTCAGCACTGTCAACATCCTGTTGCGTACAGTTTGGAATTTGTCCAGAGGATGAAGCGGAAGGATGAGGAACAATGAGAGACAAGTCCTAGGTGTTCAGACAGGCACATGTCACTCTAATTTCCAATCAGGAAGACGAATTGACCAAAGGCTAGGGTTGCCCATGGAAACAGTATAGGGCTTGAGGAAATCCCGCTGCTTTGTGGCCAGTTCCCATAAACACGAGTTGAACAATGGAACTCAGGGGCAGTAAAATTCACAAAACTGCAGAGTTGAAAATATCCATCACTGAAAAATGTCTTGAGGAAAGTCAGAGAAAAGGACTTGTAAGCAAGGGAGAATGGCAGGAAAGGGATTTGAGGAGGTAGAAAGGACTCGCCATTAAGCACAAGAAAAGGAGCTGAACATTGCCAACATTGCAGTTGGCCAAAAAGGGTGTATGCGTTCTTTTCTGTATATATTCAAGAAAAGGGCATACACTTTTTTAGCCAACCAAACAGGTGGGCACTGGAAGTCAATACTACAAAAGATATCACTTCGCATCAGTCAGAAGAGCCATCCTCATAAAGCGTAAACAACAGAAATGCAGGACAGGGCAACGAGAAGAGGGAGCCCTGTGAGACTTATAGTGGAAATGTATATTGCCAATGGCCATTCTGGAGAAGTGTATTGTGTTTACTAAAGCATCTAAAAAATGAGCTACAGAGCATAGGGCACTTGCACTCATGGGCGTATATCTTGGGAAAAACAAAAATCGAGAGGACACAGGCACCCCAATGTTTACCCCCTCTCTGTTTAAAAGATCCTCGACTAGGATATAACTTAAATGTCTCTGGAGGGAAAAAATGGATAGAGATGTGGTACTTAGGTAGAGTGGAATATTATTCAGCCTGGAAATCAATGAAATATGGCCAGTTGTAACAACTCCGGAGGAGTTACCTATGATCATTCTAAGTGACAGAATTCAAAAAGAAAAAGACACATATCATAAGATATCACTTAAAGGTGGAATCCAAAATGGCTACACATGAAATAAATTACAAAACAAAAACATAGTCAAATATGTAGAAAACACGCATAAGGCTGCTAAACGGGAAAGGTGGGGAGGGGTGAGGCATCATCCAGGAGGTTGAAATTAGCAACGATACCATTCCAAATACCAAACTGATAATCAACAAGGCCTACACGGTAGCTAAAAGAACTGCACTCAGCACACTCAAGTCACCGGAAAAGAATATATACGACTGGTAAGAATCTGAAAAGGAATTTATTGATGTCTCTCTGTACGTGAATCAAGTGGATGTACAGCAGCAAGAAACAGAGCTTTGAAAATCAGCTGTAACCAATATAGTAATAAATTGAAAAAATTAAACGACAGAGAGACAGAGAAAACCTCTTACAACTTTTCCTCAGGGACGGTGATGCAACATGGATTGAACACATCTAGACCCACAGCAGGATGAGACATAAGGCTGGAAACTGTTTGCGCTAAGAGAAATGTGAGGTTGGGTGAGGAAATGCACACCCTTTAAAGTAATACTACCTGGTACCCATTCAATGGGTCCCAAATCTGCAGGTTCAAGGGATCTTCCTACAGCTAAAACATGCATGGAAAACCCAGAGGGCTGTACACCATGTGATCGGGAGATGTGTCTAAAATGCACCTCATTTATCCTCTCCTGGTGCTCCTGTTCACCATTCCAGCCACGCTACTTAGAATCTCCCCACTTGGAGAATCAGCACATTTAAACTTCTGTTTCACACATTTTGCAAATTGTGAGGAGGATGAATGTGAAGAGGGGGAACCAATGAGAGAAGAGTTGTAGGGGTTTGGACGGGCACATATCACTCTAATTTCCCATTAAGAATAAGAATTAAAGAAAGGCTCAGCCTGCCTCGCCGGAGCCAAAATAGGGCCTGAAGCAATCCTGCGGGTTTGAGGCCAGCTCACAAAAGAGCAACTTAAAAAATGGAGCTCAGGGTCACTGCAATTCACAAACCTGCAGAGTTATAAATGAAAACTAACGTCCAAAAATATGTTGAGGTAAGGCAAAGAAGAGGATCTGAATGCAAGACAGAATTGCAAGAAACAGATTTCAAGAGATAGATTGGACTCGTCTTTAACGCACATGAAAAGCGGCAGAATTTCGACAATGATGCAGTTGGCCCAAAAGGGCGTATGCGTTTTTTCCTGATTATATCCAGGAAAAAACGCATACGCACTTTATGGGCAACGAAGCAAGCAAGCAATGCAAATGTGCACAACAAAGAAGTCTCACTTCCCACCGGTCAAAAGGGCCATCCTAAAAAATTGTAAAAACCAGAAATGCAGGACAGGACATGGAGAACAGGGAGCCTTTATACGCTGATGGGCAGTGTGTGAACTGCCGAGAGCCACTCTGGAGAAGTGTATGGTGGTTCCTAAATCATCTAAAAAACAGAGCTACAGAGCATAGGACACTTCCAATCATGGGAGTATATCTAGGGAAGTCTAAAAATCAACAAGACACAAGCACACCACAGTTTAGGGCTACTCTGTTTACAAGAACCTCAACTTCAGTACACCTTAAATATCCCAGGAAAGAGAACAATGGATAAAGAAGATGTGGTACTTATGTACAATGGAATATCTCTTCACCATGAAATCAATGTAATAAGGCTAGTAGAAGGATAAAGAGTGGATTTAGGTCCGATAATACTACTTGAAATAAGTCAAACAGAAAAAGAAACATATCATAAGATATCACTTATAGAGGGAGGGTAAATATGGCTGCACAAGAAATGAATTACAGAACAGAACAGTGTCTCACATTTAGAAAACACACTTATGTCAGCTTAAGGGGAAAGGAGAGGTGGGGTGATGCATAAAACCAGAGTTTGAAATTAGCACAGATACCATTCAATAAACCAAATAGGTATTAGACAAGATCTACACCTTGCTCAATGAACAGGCCTCAACACACCCTATACACCGCAGAGAAATATATCTGAGGAATAAGAATCTTAAAACCCATGTATTGATATATCTCCATAAGGGAATCAAGTGTGTGCAGAGCGGCACAAACACAGCAGTGAAAAGGAGCTAAACCCCATTATAGAAATAAATTTTAAAAACAAAACGCTGAAACAATGAAAGAGAGAAAAATTCTTACAAAATTCGCTCAGGGGCTGTGATGCAACCTGGATTGACCACATATAAACCCACAGCTGGATAAGACATAAGGCTGGACACTTGGGGCTGAGAGGATTGGTGAGCTTTGGTGAGCAACTGCTGAAAGTTTAATGCAATACTTCATGCTACTCAGTCCAACGGTCCCAACACTCCAGGTTGAAGGGAATCTTCCTACAGCTAAACCATGCTTGGGAAACCCAACGACTGGTATACCATATGATCGGGAAAGGTTTCTAAAACGCACCTCATTTTTCCTCTCCTGGGGCTCCGGATCGACATTCCAGCCGCTTTACTAACAACATCCCCACATGGAGTCAATGCCTTTAAGTTCTGGTATCGCACAGTCTGCAGTTAGTGCAGAGGATGAATGGGAATAGGGGGAACCAGTGAGAAACTAGCTGTAGCGGTTTCAATGGGCACATGTCACTCTAATATCACATCAGTAAGAAGAATTAACCAAAAGCACAGCAAGGTGCCCCAGAAGAAAAACAGGGCTTCGAGGAATCCTGTGGTTATGGGGCAAGACCACAAAAATAAGAGCTAAAAATGGACCTAAGGGCCACTGCAATTCAAAAACCTGCAGAGTTATAAAGGCCAACTATTTTTAAAAAATATACTGAGGTAAGGCTATGAAGAGGCATTGAAAGCAAGGCAGAATTGCAGGAAACCGATTTCAGGAGGTAGACTGGAATTGCATTGAAAGCATATAAAGAGTCAGAAACTCGACAATGATGCACTTGGCCAAAAAGGGCGTATGTGTTTTTTCCTGAATATATTCAGGAAAAAACGCATACGCACTTTTTGGCCAACCAAGCAAGCTTGCAAAGGAAATCTGCACTACAATGAAGTCTAACTTCCACCTGGTCAAAAGGGCCATCTGAAAAAAGTGTAAAATCCATAAAGGCACGACAGACCATGGAGAACTGGGAGCCTTGTTATGCTGATGGGCGGGATGTAAATTGCCAACAGCCACTCTGGAGAAGTGTATGGTGTTTCCTGAAACATCTAAAAAACAAAGCAACAGAGCGTAGGGCACTTCCACTTATGGTCCTATAGCTTAGGGAAATTAAAATCAAAAAGACACACCCACCCCAAAGTTTGGGACGCCTCTGTTTACAAGAACCTCGTTTACCGTACAAGTTCAATATCACAGAAAGTGAAAAATGGATAAAGAACTTGTGGTACTTACGTACAATGCAATATCACTCAGCAATCAAATCTATGTCATCAGGCCCGTAGCAGCATAATGAGTGGATTCAGGTATGATGATTCGAACTGAAATAAGTCACACAGAAAAGAAACATCATAAGGTATCACTAATACACAGAATGTGAACTTGGCTACACATGAACTGAATTACAAAACAGAACAGTGTCTCAAGTTTAGAAAACCAGCTTATGCTTGCTTAAGGGTAAAGGTGAGTTGGGGTGCTGCATAAAACCAGAGATTGAAATGAGCACAGATAAAGTTCCTTAAGCCAAATATGGAATAGACAAGAGCTACTCCTTGCTCTACGAAATGGACTCAACACCCCATATTAAACGTCTAAGAATGTACCTGACTAGTAAATATCTTAAAACCTATGGATTGCTATGTCTCCAAAAGAGAATCAAGCGTGTGTACAGGGGCATAAACGCAGCAGTGATAGGATTGGAGAGGTTCGGTGAGCAAATGAAGACCCTTTGAAGTCATATTGCATGGTACCCATTCCACGGGTTTCAACTACCCAGGTTTAAGGTATTCTTCCTTCAGCTAAAACATGCATGTGGAACCTAGAGTATGATCAACCATGTGATCGGGAGACGTGTTCAAATATGTCTCAGTTTTCCTCCCCTGGTACTCGGGTGCAACATTCCAGACGCTTTATTAACACTCTCCCCACTTGGAGAGTCAGCACCTTTAACCTCCTGTTTGGCCCCATTTGCAATTTCTGCGGAAGATGAACAGGAATAGGGAGAACCAATGAGAGACTAGCTGGAGGTGTCTGGACGGGCAAATTTAACTCTCATTTCCCACCAGAAAGGGGAAATAACCAAAGGCTCAGCATGCCGTGCCGGAACCAGATTAGGGCCTGAAGCCATCCAGCGGTGTTGCAGCCAGCTCACAAGAAAACGAATTGAAGAAAGGAGCTCAGGGGCACTGTAATTCACAAACCTGCAGAGTTATAAATGACAGCTATCGTCCAAAAATAGACTGAAGTAAGACTGCCAAGAGGACTTGAAAGCGGGGCAGAATTGCAGGAAACCGATTTCAGGAGGTAGACTGGAATTGCATTGAAAGCATAGGAAAAGAGGCAGAACGTCCACAATGATGCACTTGGCCAAAAAGGGCGTATGCGTTTTTTCCTGAATATATTCAGGAAAAAACGCATACGCCGTTTTTGGCCAACCAAGCAAACTTGCAAAGGAAATGTGCACTACAATGAAGTCTCACTTCCCCCCGGTCAAAAGGGCCATCTGAAAAAAGTGTAAAATCCAGAAAGGCAGGACAGGCCATGGAGAACCGGGAGCCTTGTTATGCTGATGGGCGGGATGTAAATTGCCAACAACCACTCGGGAGAAGTGTATGGTGTTTCCTGAAACATCTAAAAAACAAAGCAACAGAACACAGTGCACTTCCACTTATGGTCCTATAGCTTAGGGAAATTAAAATCAAAAAGACACAGCCACCCCAAAGTTTGGATCGGCTCTGTTTACAAGAACCTCTTTTACAGTACAAGTTCAACATCGCAGAAAGTGAAAAGTGGATAAAGAAGTTGTGGTATTTACTTACAAAGCAATATCACTCAGCAATGAAATCTGTGTCATCAGGCCCTTAGCAGCACAATGAGTGGATTCAGGTATGATGATTCTAACTGAAATAAGTCACACAGAAAAAGAAACATCATAAGATATCAGTAATACACGGAATGTAAACTTGGCTACACAGGAACTGAATTACAGAACAGAACAGGGTCTCAAATTTAGAAAACCAACTTATGCTTGCTTAAGGGGAAAGGTGAGTTGGGGTGCTGCATAAAACCAGAGATTGAAATGAGCACAGATAAAGTTCCTTAAGCCAAATATGGAATAGACAAGAGCTACTCCTTGCTCAACGAAATGGACTCAACACCGCATATTAAACGCCTAAGAATGTACCTGACTAGTAAGTATCTTAAAACCTATGGATTGCTATGTCTCCGAAAGAGAATCAAGCATGTGTACAGGGGCATAAACGCAGCAGTGATAGGATTGGAAAGGTTCGTGAGCAAATGAAGACCCTTTGAAGTCATATTGCATGGTACCCATTCCACGGGTTTCAACTACCCAGGTTTTAGGTATTCTTCCTTCAGCTAAAACATGCATGTGGAACCCAAGTATGATCAACCATGTGATCGGGAGACGTGTTCAAATATGTTTCAGTTTTCCTCCCCTGGTACTCGGGTGCAACATTCCAGACGCTTTACTAACACTCTCCCCACTTGGAGAGTCAGCGCCTTTAACCTCCTGTTTGGCCCAGTTTGCAATTTCTGCGGAAGATGAACAGGAATAGGGAGAACCAATGAGAGACAAGCGGGAGGTGTCTGGACGGGCAAATTTAACTCTCATTTCCCACCAGGATGAAGAATTAACCAAAGGCTCAGTGTGCCGTGCCGGAAGCAGATTAGGGCCTGAAGCCACCCTGCGGTGTTGCGGCCAGCTCAAAAGAAAGCGAGTTGAAGAAAGGAGCTCAGGGGCACTGTAATTCACAAACCTGCAGAGTTATAAATGACAGCTATCGTCCAAAAATAGACTGAAGTAAGGCTGCCAAGAGGACTTGAAAGCGGGGCAGAATTGCAGGAAACCGATTTCAGGAGGTAGACTGGAATTGCATTGAAAGCATAGGAAAAGAGGCAGAACGTCCACAATGATGCACTTGGCCAAAAAGGGCGTATGCGTTTTTTCCTGAATATATTCAGGAAAAAACGCATACGCCCTTTTTGGCCAACCAAGCAAGCTTGCAAAGGAAATCTGCACTACAATGAAGTCTCACTTCCCCCCGGTCAAAAGGGCCATCTGAAAAAAGTGTAAAATCCAGAAAGGCAGGACAGGCCATGGAGAACTGGGAGCCTTGTTATGCTGATGGGCGGGATGTACATTGCCAACAACCACTCCGGAGAAGTGTATGATGTTTCCTGAAACATCTAAAAAACAAAGCAACAGAACCTAGGGCACTTCCACTTATGGTCCTATAGCTTAGGGAAATTAAAATAAAAAAGACACAGCCACCATAAAGTTTCGAACGGCTCTGTTTACAAGAATCTCGTTTACAGTACAAGTTCAACATCGCAGAAAGTGAAAAATGGATAAAAAAATTGTGGTATTTACTTACAAAGCAATATCACGCAGCAATGAAATCTGTGTCATCAGGCCCTTAGCAGCACAATGAGTGGATTCAGGTATGATGATTCTAACTGAAATAAGTCACACAGAAAAAGAAACATCATAAGATATCAGTAATACACGGAATGGAAACTTGGCTACACAGGAACTGAATTACAGAACAGAACAGGGTCTCAAATTTAGAAAACCAACTTATGCTTGCTTAAGGGGAAAGGTGAGTTGGGGTGCTGCATAAAACCAGAGATTGAAATGAGCACAGATAAAGTTCCTTAAGCCAAATATGGAATAGACAAGAGCTACTCCTTGCTCAACAAAATGGACTCAACACCGCATATTAAACGCCTAAGAATGTACCTGACTAGTAAGTATTTTAAAACCTATGGATTGCTATGCCTCTGAAAGAGAATCAAGCATGTGTACAGGGGCATAAACGCAGCAGTGATAGGATTGGAGAGGTTCGGTGAGCAAATGAAGACCCTTTGAAGTCATATTGCATGGCACCCATTCCACGGGTTTCAACTACCCAGGTTTTAGGTATTCTTCCTTCAGCTAAAACATGCATGTGGAACCCAGAGTATGATCAACCATGTGATCGGGAGACGTGTTCAAATATGTCTCAGTTTTCCTCCCCTGGTACTCGGGTGCAACATTCCAGACGCTTTACTAACACTCTCCCGACTTGGAGAGTCAGTCCCTTTAACCTCCTGTTTGGCCCAGTTTGCAATTTCTGCGGAAGATGAACAGGAATAGCGAGAACCAATGAGAGACTAGCTGGAGGTGTCTGAACGGGCAAATTTAACTCTCATTTCCCACCAGGAAGAGGAATTAACCAAAGGCTCAGCATGCCGGGCCGGAAACAGATTAGGGCCTGAAGCCATCCTGCGGTGTTGCGGCCAGGTCACAAGAAAGCGAGTTGAAGAAAGGAGCTCAGGGGCACTGTAATTCACAAACCTGCAGAGTTATAAATGACAGCTATCGTCCAAAAATAGACTGAAGTAAGGCTGCCAAGAGGACTTGAAAGCGGGGCAGAATTGCAGGAAACCGATTACAGGAGGTAGACTGGAATTGCATTGAAAGCATAGGAAAAGAGGCAGAACGTCCACAATGATGCACTTGGCCAAAAAGGGCGTATGCGTTTTTTCCTGAATATATTCAGGAAAAAACGCATACGCCCTTTTTGGCTAACCAAGCAAGCTTGCAAAGGAAATCTGCACTACAATGAAGTCTCACTTCCCCCAGGTCAAAAGGGCCATCTGAAAAATGTGTAAAATCCAGAAAGGCAGGACAGGCCATGGAGAACTGGGAGCCTTGTTATGCTGATGGGCGGGATGTAAATTGCCAACAGACACTGGGGAGAAGTGCATGGTGTTTCCTGAAACATCTAAAAAACAAAGCAACAGAGCCTAGGGCACTTCCACTTATGGTCCTATAGCTTAGGGAAATTAAAATCAAAAAGACACAGCCACCCCAAAGTTTGGGACGCCTCCGTTTACAAGAACCTCGTTTACCGTACAAGTTCAATATCACAGATAGTGAAA